>NW_021853509.1:0-580 GCF_003651465.1 Formica exsecta
CAATGCCTTCTCGAACTCGTCTAATTCGGAAAGAGGAGAAAGAGGGGGTGAATCGTCAAGGATGATCGTTGACAACGAAGAGAACGATCGGGGGGAAAGCGGCAGTTCGGGAGAAGGTGGTTCCGAAGGATATATTGGGGAGTAACTAGGGGAGTAACTCGGGGAGTAGTGATAGGGGGAAAGAGGAAGGGTTGTGTGTTCAGTGGCTGTGTCTATGTGTGTTTTTACTGAGTAATTACTATTACTACTACTGGCTACGGTTAATTTTACAGAAGTTCGCGTCTTCTGATTCGCGGAACGGACCTTTGCAGTGGCGAGTTGGAATTCGTAATTTTTTCCCGATCTGGTTCTCACTATGGAACCAGTGACAACGCTATTTATTGTGGGAATAAAAATATAATTAAACTGAGTTATTAGAGACTTACTCTTGTTGCTGATTTTTGATTAGTAGGTTGAGTAGATTGCCAAAACTTGTCGTCCTTTGCTAGTATGTAACGCTGTGCGGATGCCGGGTTGGGCTGAAGACGACGCCAAGACGAGGACACTGATATTGAACTGGTCACTCTTTTTCTAATTGCAA
>NW_021853509.1:1797-1947 GCF_003651465.1 Formica exsecta
GTAAAAATTTATATTACAAAATTTATTTATTATTATTTCTAATATTAAAAATTGCAATGTGATCAAAATAGTTGAATATATTTATGTGAAAAAAAAATTTTTTTTAAGACGAATTTAAATATAAAATAACTTTTTAATTCGAGAAAAACT
>NW_021853510.1:0-2724 GCF_003651465.1 Formica exsecta
TATATGAAAATTATTTGCATATATATATTTTTAGAAACATTATTATAATAATTATATGTAACGGGGTTACTTTCGCGAGCGCGCGGATATCTCGGTCGGGATCAGGGCTCGTGAAAGGTGAGACACACGAAAGCTTAGGATGCAATTTAGCTTATTTATTCCTCTTTTTCGGAGATGGTCTAGGTACAATGTGTTTCGGGTATTAGCGCGCGGCGAATAATGCAACGCGTTCGGTGCAGGTTGCGTGCGTTTATTAGGTGCGCGTTGTTCGATGTATCGAACCGCTTAATATTCGGCGATGTATGGCGAGGCCGTGTTTATTTTGACGGCGCAGGAAACGCGCAAGAAATCGGGCGCGGTCGATCGGCGCGTGTACAGCAAGGCCGTGTTTATTTCGTCGATGCGTGGAATTCTATCGGGTGGTACGATTATGTATTTCGTTGCGATTATAATCGCTTACGGTAAAACCGTGACGATGTGCTCGCGTATTCGAATCCGCGTATTCCCAGGTGTGCGGGGGGATGCGACCGGAGATCGAGAATCCTCGATCGGGCGGAGAACTCTCCGTCCCTTGCTTCCGTACGCGGACAGAGGATTGCTATCGGGCGTCGAAAAGTCTCGACGGAGCGGCGAACTTGCCGGCCCACGGTCCGTTTAGCAGTAGCGGTCGGATGTTAGACCGAATCTTAGATAGCGGCGAACTCTCCGCTATCGTTTGACGAGGTTGGATTTAGGTAGGAATTCGCAGGCGGCGAGGAGGCCGAGAATGCTCGGCGGAGACTGCGTACGCGTCAATCTCACTTTCCTTCGTTCGTATGCGGTTTCTCAGGATCGGTTCTGGTATCGGCTCGGAGCGTACTGCTCGAGAGGATTTCAGGAATCGTTCTGGTGCCGGGATAGAAAAATGCTGCCGTTATATACCCGAGCGTCTAACGGTAACTGCGTCGTTCGCCCCCGGGTGGGGATAACGATGCGTTGTTTTCGGCGGGTAATTATTACGGTAAACGCGTAGCTTTCCCTGGGCGAAACGACGCGGCGTTTCGGCGGGTGACACTCGGGATCTTCCGGCAGCACTCGGCTGTGCTCGGTTTTCCCGTATAATGGCGTAACGGCGGCCGTATAACGGCCGTACTGTTGTTCGCTTATTTGTTTAAAAATGGGCGCTCGGCGCCTCTGCCCCTGCCCGGCTGGTGTTCGCCGGGCGGCAGACTTCCGGCGGTCTACTGCCGGGTAACGATGGGGGGTGCATCGTTACACATATTTAACGGTATTCTCATATATTGTCTTGTTCGTATATATGTTATCCTTATTATTATTATAATTACATATTTACATTCTTTGTTCATTTAATTGTATAATATTTATATTTGTTGTTTTTTATATAATTAATATTATAGTTATTGAATACCGTGTGCCAACATATATACACAAATATATTATACATTTTATATATATCATGTTATTATGTGTGTGTGTACTTTCTTAATTCATTACTATTATATATATCTTGAATGTCATTAGTAATAAGAAAATGCATGATTTTACAATTTCTTAGCGTGATCATATAACTCTTTTTATTCCATGATAAAATCTGCTAGTTTACGATTTATGCAATTGTTTCAACTGTGATTGTGATCTTCTAGGAAATTGAAAAATTCATGCTTCTTTGTCTCATTACCAGAAAATAATATTCACTGCACAGAGCAATATGATTTTTGATAATAAATCCAATATCATGATGCAATGGCGCAGTAAATATTTTTTCTTACACAATGACAAACTATAAGATCCCACCCCGAATCACCCCCTCTACCATTTCGAGTGCTCTGAGTAGTCATGGATTTTTGCCGTCGCGTTAAGTATCGATCCCAAAATATTCTTGCGGTGTTGCTATTGTTTTTGAATGGTGCGACTTGCCGTACCTGGCGCCCAACTCGGTTTATTTTGCGGTAATTTGGACGTTCGGGATCGCATGCTCGATATTCCAGACACGCCGAAGGTGTGCCGTGGGCCCGAAGAACCGCCCACCGAATAATCGAATAATAATTAATTATTTAATTATATTAAAAAGAACAACGGTTACATTTATATTTACATGGTTACATATATATTTACACATCTATACAGGGTGAGTCATTTTAATCAACGCACGCAAATATCTCGTAAAGTAAGCAAGATGGAAAAAAATGTGTTATACAAAAGTTGTAGGGTTCAGAGAGGGACACAGGATGAAAATATGGACTTGACCTTGAGTGACCTTTTCAAGGCCAAGTTAAGGGGATCCCAAAGGGTCTGTTTTACCGACAAAAACTTTATTATATATTTATATTATGTATACGTCTTAATACGACACGGGGAACGCCAAGTTTTTATACTTCGCTTTGGTGTAAGTTTGTTTTATGCGATTTAGAGTTTACGAAAAAGTTTCTTTTGAATTATACATCCTGTAAGATATACTTTGCAAATCAAAGAAATTTTAATCGCACTTAACATCAACAATATGATTTGATATTATAGTATATAACACCCTTAATAAATTCTATAATGGTGTAATTTGTGATATACTATTTAAAATTGTTGAACTTATTTTGAAAATCATGTTTCTGTTAATAAAAATAAAATGCGTTTTAATTTCATAGAAATCCGTGGCTCTGTGAGTGAATCTGTCTATAACATTTTTATAAATACAAGATTGATTTTATGACAAATACAATTTCAAATTAC
>NW_021853511.1:0-1645 GCF_003651465.1 Formica exsecta
GTAAAGTATCGACAAATTAATTTATTTGAATGCTACAGAAAAAGCTTAGAAGTAATTACTTGAAATTATTTCGATTTATTTTATTGTACAAAGTGTTTGAATCAAATTTTTTTTTTATTTTGCTTTTATCGAGTTTGATTTGTCTCGAGCAGTTGGTACCCGATAATTATTTGTACTCGCACATTTAACACAATCTATAATAATGCATGTATTTTATTATCTGTAAATATAGTCGTTCGTAACCACATTTCCATCAAAATAGTTATATCCATATATTTTTCAATAAAGAGATATATTTCTTAATAATGAAAGAACATGTTTCCTCGCGTGAATTTCGATCTCGTGAATTGAAGATAATAACAATGGTAACTGTCGTTGATTCGTTACCGAAATCATTGCTGTCGGGAGCAGTCCGGAAGATCCGAGATTCGTTCCCTCTTGCAGCGGCTCTAACGTTTAACGAATCGCTTAACTTTTCTTTGCGAATCGATCTTACAAAAATTGATGTAGAAACAAGACGTTGGTCGTTCTTCATCTTTAGGATCGTTCTTTTTTTTGTCGGATATTAACCAGCGTGTCACCCGGCGCGACGGAGGGAAGGCCTTGTTAAAATTATTGGGTCTGTTAATCTCTATAAAACGTGGCAATAACGCGATTTTTTATAACAATATTTTATGTCTTATAAGACCCATTTTATCCTGTTAAAACAGTCATCCGCGAGATAGAATATACATATATCTTATTGTTGATCGCGTGTAATTATATCGCGCGTGCGTACGTGTGTGAGCTTCAATTATTATAGAAATTACGCGTATCGTAATCGAATATTACGAATATCGTCGATTTATTTATTCGTCACGTTTCCTCGCGAATTTTAAATCGCGATTTATTTTATAATTTAATCGTTGATTTACATCGAAGCTTTGTCTATCTTTCCGCATCTTAAATATTTATTTGAAAATCTACGCAAAATGCGCCAAGTAATGCAAGTTCTTTTTCTTCTATAATTAAAAGATGATTGATAACTTTATTAACGACTCTTTTAAGAGTGAAAGTTAAGAATTTCTTTTATATTTCGTGGCGTGCTATACAGGATTCTAATTAAAAAGTCGGAAATGCAAAAAAAATCTACTTATCCTGTTACTTGAATGTGTCTTTATGCAAAAAATTATGAAAAAGCTCTACCGTCAATAGCCGAAAAAACACTTTTTGGTACATTTGAAATTGGTTATTAACTGGTTTATTTCAAAACCTATGGAGCGAAATACAATCATTTTGATCTCATTTGAAAGATAATTTAATACCGAACAAAAAATTTCCGATAACCATGGGTCGAAAAATGCTTCCTTAAAAAGTTAGCGCCCAAAAACCTCTGAAATCACGGTTATTTTTTACATTTTTACAAATATCAGGGAAAGTATGCGTCTTTTAACAAAAAGTACCGAAACAAAAGTTGTAGAGAATTAAATTATCTTCCAAATGACATCAAAGTTATTGTAGTTCCTTCCATAGATTTTGGAATAACCGTCAATAGCTGAAAAAACACTTTTCGGTACATTTGAAATTGGTTATTAACTGGTTTATTTCAAAACCTATGGAGCGAACTACAATCACTTTGATCTCATTTGAAAGATAATTTAATACC
>NW_021853511.1:1698-2917 GCF_003651465.1 Formica exsecta
ATAGGACATTTCCCATTATACAGACAATTAAATTGATTATACCTGGTTTAACGGTAATACGCGATAAGATTCATGACTTGTCTTTACCGTCCGATTATAACGTGCAACGCGCATATAAAAACGCTCACATTTGTCAGATTCTCTCTTGAAAAAAAAAAAGAGAAAGAGAAAAAGAAAGAGAGAAGAAGAGATAGCGAATTAAGTAAACAAAATAAAAATAAAGACAGATGCACATGCAAAAGAAAGCAGTCTTATTATCGTCTGCTATTATTTTTCATATTTGTATCATATTTATTATATATATATATATATATATTTATTATATTAATATTTTGAAATAAAATGAAAGCAAATGAGACAGTAATAGACAGAATAGAGAGAAAAATGGGCTCCAAATATTTTCGTACTCCCCTCAGGAATTAGAAATATCTTGACACGTGATACGAAATACGAAAAATCGAATTCTGAAAAACAGAAGTTTATTCTACTATAATTTTTCTATAGTCTTGTAATCTTTTATTTTTTATAAAGTTTTAATCATTAGCAACATTAATTAATTCTTTCATGTTCATATGATCGTCTGGTAATAAGTATATTGTCAGGTTTTTGCAAAATATTATACGAAAAATCAAGATATCTCAATAGTTTATAGAATATATAAACGCGCGCTACGCGCTGTATCATATTTTTTGTTATTATATTTTATAAAAATCTATATTGTTATTGAATAAATTGTATTCTTTATTACATTATATTGCTTATTATATGTAAAGAAGAACACAAAAGTGTGAATGCTGTCAGTAGCTAATAATGTCGGAAATATTGAATAAAAGTATAAATTCAAACATAAAATATAATAAATTTCTCAAATAAAAAAAAAAAATTTTAGTTGATTTAAATCTGTCTCTCTCTCTCTCTCTCTCTTTCTGGACATTGTATTAAACAGTAGAATAATAGAAATTTTGCTTATAAATATTTATTCAATAGCATCAATAAATCGTAATCATTAATACATGTTTATTATAAAAAATTTATAAAATTATATTGTTTTTTATACAAAGAATTGAACAGAATGGAATAATATAAGATGTACAATATATACAATATATATAGTTACATGCACATCACACACACACATACATGCACGCATGCACACACAATACATACAAATATACAATATATTTTAAGAGTTATAAATGAAATATTATATATATATATA
>NW_021853511.1:3184-6917 GCF_003651465.1 Formica exsecta
AAGTCGAACATAGCCAAATGAAATATAAAAAAATATATATATATATATATATATATATAAAGTAATAGGAGGATGATTCTGTGATAATACGAGAATAGGAGAATATGATGCGAAAATAGTATATATCTATGTACACATCTGATAGCTCTGTAGTGCGTCAAACACAACCATGGATATATTTTTGCTATTATAACAAATAGCTTCGGGCATCTTTTTTTTTTGACAATTTAACTCTTTTTCTATGAACAATTTCATTTTATAAGTTGAATATAGATATCGCTGTACAAAGAAATTATATTTTTGAAATAATACTTGCTTTTTTAACAAACAATATATAAAAACATAATATATAATATATACAACATAACTACAAACAATATATTGGAGGTGAAATATATTATTAAAGGAATAGAAGAGAAGCAAGGAAGTAATCTCTCGCACAAAACAATTTTAATATATTACAAGTGATATCGAAGAAGAAATGAGAATGGAACTCAAGCATAAAAGTAATTGCAGAATTGGTTCATCGTAGGTTCCGCAAATCTGTAGGGACGAGCCGTGCCAGCTTGGGGTGGATGAGGCAGGTCGCGGTCCGGTTTTAGGTCCGATGGTTTACGGGATCTCGTATGCTCCGCTGTCGCGGAAGCAGTTGCTCGTCGATCTAGGCTGCGCCGATTCTAAAAGTCTGACGGAAAAGAAGCGCGATGAGATATTCGATGACATGTGCAAGCATAAGGACAGTATAGGCTGGGCAATCGAAGCGATATCGCCTAACGTTATCGCCAACAGCATGTATCGTCGTACCAAGATCTCGCTCAACGAGGTCTCCATGATCTCAGCCACCAAACTAATACAAGGGGCGATTGAAGCCGGGGTAAACGTTGCCGAGATTTATGTGGATACTGTCGGTAAACCGGAGTCTTACCAGGCGCGACTGAACGGCGTATTTCCCGGCGTGAAGATAGTCGTGGCGAAGAAAGCGGACGCAACCTATCCAATCGTCAGCGCGGCCAGTATATGTGCCAAGGTATCGCGAGATCACGCGTTGCGAGTTTGGCGATTTCGCGAGGGTGACTGTATCGGGACGGAATTTGGTAGCGGTTATCCCACCGATCCGGTGACTAAAAACTGGCTGTCCGCGAACGTGGACGGGGTATTCGGTTTTCCGCAGCTCGTTCGATTCAGCTGGTCCACTGCTGAACAGATTCTCGAGTCGAAAGCGCTGACAGTAGAATGGGAAGAAACGGAGGAAGCGGAGACGCCCAACGAGCAGAAAATTTCGAAGTTTTTCGCCAAGTCTCCGGCTAAATTGCCTAACGTTCATACGAAAAAACACCCTTTCTTTACGGAACGCTGTCTATCCAACGCAAGTATCTTATGATACATGTTTTATGTTGAAATTCTTCCCATTATAGCCATACAATTACGTTTTAAAGATATGATCAAGGAAAGAGAAAAATTTATAGGAATTATATATTTTATAGACATATACACTTTATCTTTAATATATTTAGCAATAACTTTTTTATATATAATTAATCGGGACACATATGATACATTTGGAATAAAAGTGGATTGGATAAATGTACTTTATTCTGAACATCTTCTATCGAAAATATTAAATATTCAGTATTGCTCTCTCGATGTCTTTCGTTAAGATTTTATTTTATTTTAGATTGATGTACAATATATTTTCGAGAGAAGCTTACGCGATTTACTAAAAAAAAATACCTTTCACACAGATTAGAATTCAAATGTCTGAGTTTTTTGTAAATCGATATTTTACATCGCGCATTTCACTTTTAGAATATTAAATTAAAGACAAGTATATATATATACCCTCCGGCTTATAATTTTATCTATATAATATATACATATTTACAAGAGTGTGCCCTTACAGCTACCATAGATAAAGAACGTCGCAGTTTTACTCTTACGAAATTTCTCTCTACATACCGTGCCACCGTGATATAATTAACAATTAGGAATGCTTAGCGTGAAAAGTCCGAAAAATCTTTGGTAAACGCACGCTACAAGTCACACATGTCGTACAATTATTTCTAGGACATTATCTCGTTAACGCACGATTAATAGCGACTAGATCGTTAAGGGCTACGGATGGTGGCGAACAGAAACGACGATTTGTTTGCGCCGCGTCTCACTGCCTCTTCTCGGTATGTATGCGCTGGGCCGATTCGTGTTTATTTTATTGATTTATACCGGGTACACACACGCGGGAGCGGCGTGTAACTACAGCGCGTCGCCCTCGTTTTCTTAACTAAACACCACGCCGTCCAGAATGCCGTGTACGACATACACCGATAATTAATCTTATGATAAAACACGAAACATTTTGTAGACATATTTTTTAGACATTTTAAAATAAATCTCTTTAACAAATATTTAATAAATACTTAACAGAATCAGCTCGAAAGTAACGAATAAAATATTTTAAAATATCGTGAATTATATTCCAATCAGTTTTTTCTGCGGGAAGAATTTTTCGAATATATTATATTTAAATTGTTATTATATTATATTATTGCAAATCAAATCAAAGTGCACTTGTACTCTATTGTCTCTATAATTCGGACGCAGGGCAGTTAATGAAAATTCGATAAAATGCAGATTTATCACGGTCTCGGTTTGCACTGTAGATACACGTGCTATTCGCACAGCGAATATTCAGACGAGGCGTATGTGTAATGTGCGTGTGCATACGAAGAAATCGATTTATGCACTTTACGCACGAGTCGCCGCAAGCGATATAAAGAGTCGCGACTTTGAAGTTTCATGATAAACGACCGATTGTGACGTGCGTAGCCTTTCGATGAATATACACACCGAGAATGTTCGTCGTTTCCTTCGTGTACTACACGAGAAATACGTAATTTACATAACGCGAAAATTAAACGACCAAGTCGCCGCAATGTTTCGGGGATTGTTTCTTATCGCCTTTAAAAAAAAACCAAAAATCCATCGTTTTTTTACAACGAAATCTCGCCCCTTTCCCCCTCCCCCTTTACTTTCCGCATATCCGAGTAAAGTTTAATGTACTGATAGATAGTATGTATCGTCTGCCTACAATTATTTACGTGGTTTCTAACTCCACTCTAATTGCAATTATAAAAAATATAAACAACATGGATAATTTATTACGTAATCGCGTCACATCGTGTGAGTGGCTTCTCCACGAGGCCTAGAGGATGAGCATGAAGGGCGGCGATTGGTATCCTCGATCCTTACCGTAGCGTCAGTAATCCCATGATTACGAGAACGACGCACGGTCGTGCCAGCGTTACACTTCCGCTCGCTGAAAAAGAAAGAAAGTGATAGATATATACGCCGTTTCTCGAGAAAGGAAGAGAGAGATTAAATTCATAAATATTCGGAAAAAAAAATTCAAAGCTTAAACTTTGCGCGAGCGGGGAGCTGAAGCCCAGTTAAGCGAGTTTAGTTAAAGCGATTTGTTGCTCAAGCGCGCTATAAGAGATGGCTGAATTAAGAGGGATCGACAGAGATTTCGTGTCCGCGAAATTGGATTCTTAATCTCTCTTGATCGCTTACACGTCGGTGTGATTCGGCAATTTTGAAAATTCCTTCCTGTTTCCTTAAAGGAAGGCCTGTCATTGAGACGTGTTTCGCGCAAAACGAGTTACGTGTTCGCGCTTTGGCTTACGCTAGACGCGGAACTAAAGCAACGTATTGAAGGGGGGGGGGGGGGGGACGGCGT
>NW_021853511.1:8712-18234 GCF_003651465.1 Formica exsecta
ATACGATGTTGAGTTGCTAAACTATCCGCGCGTCAGGACGAGCTTCGAGTTGGAGATGTTAACACCGAAAGGGCTGGATCCATTATTTCGACTGCTAAGCCCTTCTCACACGGCCACAAAGCCTATATTTTTTGCAGACTTGTAATCAATATTAACGACGTGAACCGTGAAAAACGTCAGTTTTTCTTGCGGCTTGAAAGGCGATTCTTATCCCCCTTTATAACAGAGACGGGTAATGATTCTTCGCGAGATAGACCCTCGTCTCAATCGTTCTGATTGATGTAAATAAAATGTCATTCGGAGAGTCAATATCCGATTATATCGTTTTAAAAAATGTGTGTATTATTCGAGTAAACTTTAGTAAAGTAAACCCTGTTGTTTGCTTTTATTACTTTATTATTACTGTTATTTAATTTTATTTATCAGTTTTCATTTCTCTCATCTTTCTATTCCCTTATCGTTCATAAACGTCAAAATAGATATTTATATCCAAATATAAATTATTTATTTTTCTCGATATAATTTAGTAGTATATTTAATCTCTGAGAAAGTTTTTCTCTATTGGTAGTTTCCTATATATACACATAAGGTTAATAAGGGGCAACTAACTTGAAAGACACGATAAAGAAATCCGTGCGGTAGGGTAGACGTCTCGCCCTGCATGCTACGTCATCTATCCATAGTCAAGAGCTGGCTGGAAGAGATTTCTCTTTTTTTTTTTTCTCTTACCTAGGATATGCTCGGCGTGCGTGTGCCCTTGCGCCCTTGTCTCCCTACTCTCCATTACCGGTATCTTCATCCTCTCGCCCTCTATGCTGAGCTCATTCGATTTCCAATATAGGGTATATATCGTCGCCAGGCATTTGATCTTCAAGTCTCCCTTCTTGAAGTGTTTCGAGCGCAGACGGAACTCGAGACCGAGCGTGGCTGTCTCTAGACCCTCCCGGTCTACGTCGGTTAAGAGCGGCTTCAAGAACTGCGCTTCGACCTAATCGAAGAGCGGGAAAATGGGAGTGTATATTCTCTGTTGGCTTGAACGATGACGATGACGATGACGACGACATTCTCTCCGCCGGAATATACGCGAAGGTCGTCGTCCTCGCTCTCGCCGTTTAATCCTTTACGATATATTGATAGCTTTCCAAAATTTTCATATCTAATATGTTCTGGAAAAGTAGACGCGTTGAAGAGATCATTTATAAATTTGAAACAGATGGTTTTATTCAATGAGACAAAGAAGCAGCCGAAAATAAATTGGATCGAAAAAAGATAATGTTCCACTTAATAATTTTGATGACCGCAAAGGATTAACAAGAGAATAAATGAGCGAAACTTTCTAGATGCGCGAAACCATGATTAATTAAAGATTAATATTCTTGAAATGTATTCTTCTTCTTCTCGCTTTTTACAAAATGTAATAACTTTGTCAGTGCTTCGCGAATTAAATACCGCATTATCTGTCTAATCTACTTCGTTCTTGGAAAATTGACTCTTGACCCGCGAGCTTCCTGAGAGCACTACATAAACTTTTAATAGCAGAAGATTACTATCTCTCTCTCATTGCGTTTTATTATAACGTTTGTAACAAAAATTAAGAAGCCTTCTAACGTATAATAAATTCCAATTATAATAATAGCATAATTCGATGTTTCATTTCTCGCACGCATCACAATATTTTTCATGTTGGACGCGAATTATGTGTATTTCTCTTAATGAACCGAGAATTTCGACGCGTTAACGGTTGTAATTTGCAGCACATTCGTCACTTCGCATATTACAAATGGAGAGATTATCTTTTAATCGTAAGATTATCGATTCGAATATTGATTAAACGTAATCCAATTTTAATAAGCCGTGAATGCGAACGCTGAAACACTAATCAGGCAATTTTGCGAGCGTCCGCTCGCAACAACCATAGATTAATTATCCAAGGACCAATTATTTATTCGCGTATGAAAAATGTAAAAGTTACACGCCAAAGAGTGCACTTTGCAAAATTAATCCTCGCGAGCTTTGTTAGCGCGTAATCGCGGGTCAACGGAACATTAACGCTCACCGGTGGACGCTGTTGCAGAGACAAGTTATTTTCGCGCAGAAGCAAAATTTACCGCGGCTTATTGCCGTGATGGAAAACTTTTAACGGTGTTCAAGAGAGAGAAAGCAAACTGTTATGACTTTTCCCCGTCGTATAGTAAAGCGCGCTTTCGCGGACGTAACCTCATGTGTCACGATGGCGGTAAAACATGATATATTACAAGGAAGAAGTCCTTATTAAGATAGACACGAAGATTCAACTTTGTCACTTATGATGTAAGACTTGAACGATATCTAATATTAGCGTCAGTCTCTTGAATCAATTTAATAGATAATCTGCTTAGATTTTGCTCCAGCAAATATTAATTTAATCCTCAATATGTATATATTCAATGTTGGAAATTTAAAGTTTTAATTCTGGAGAATAAAAATAGAAATTAGAGAATCTCTTACTTTTCAGAAATTAAAATTTTTTAATCTTGATCTCTAAGAAAAATTAAGATAAATTCGAGTTATATATATTACAATAATATTTTGCTATTATATATATATAATAATACAATTGGTCGAAGAATTCATAGATAAGACTTCTTCCTGTTACTCTCTCTATTTTTCTTTCGACCGTACTCCGCATATAAGCGCGTGCGAATCCTTAGATAGACCACTCTAGACGGATTTGCCGAGATCACAGCTTATCTCGGACGTCAGTGACGCGTGTCTCCGCGAAGTTACGCTTCCGACAACCCGGGTAAGATGTTGTGGTACGCAGGTAGAGAGAGAGAGAGAGAAAGAAGCTGCGCGTCTGGAGCACTCACGGGTTCGCCATTGATGAACCAGCTGAGCATGGCATGTGGCTTCGACTTTGTTGAAGTGCAATTGAACCGCATGACGTCGCCGGCTTGATAACGATGTTTCCCGGATCGCGGAGGCGGCGTGATGATGGGCCCGTGCTCCGGCAGTGCTGGAAATACCGAAAACGCTCTCGTGAGTATCAACTTGTTTTCATCGTGAGAAGAAAAAGAACGCTCCGTGCCTTCTCTCTCGATCAATTTGAGCGACGACGAAAGCGCTTTTAACTCGCGTACGCCCGCTCGAATATTTTAACGCAATATCGCTTGACCGTAATTTTGTTGCGGCGAGCTAAACTTGTTTACGCTTACCGGCGCGGAAATTTTAATGGAGTAACACTTCGCTGTAATCATTGTGTAGTCGATATATGACACGTTCAACTATATATACATGCTACACGCGCGCGTGCTATATTATATTATATGTAGATATAGAAAAATATGCGATAACCGGCTGGTGCAAAAACCGAGCGATTGAAATCTCATTGCTCGGCAAAGAGAATAAATGCTCGTCGATTAAAAAGATTGGGGAAAAAAAAACACAGCGGTATATTTTATTTAGACTTAAAACTTCCTCGGGCTCCACAGTTATTGAAAATTCAATCGATATCTCGTACGATATTAATCAAGAATTAATTTGTAAAGAGTATTGCGCAAGCAATGTTGATAATCCTCGAGTTAAAAATGATCGGAAAAACGAAAGAAGCTTAATGAATTTCATGTCGATAAAATTAAATGTCGCGATTTAGAAAATTATGTGAGGCAATTAAACGAATCGATTTTGAGTTTTTCAATGAGAATCCGCGCTGAAAGAAGATACTTCATTTTTTGGGGCACATGACAATAATAAGATAGGATTAACGGAAAACGTTTAGAACGGCGGGAGGAGAATCGAAAGTTACACAGACGCGATATTACTGTCACGATAAATTGTCAGTGATTCGTCACTAAGTCATATAGGTCGATATGCGAGGAGAGAGAGCAGATAATGTTCTCCCTCGTAGATTAAAACTAACGCGACGTAATTAACTCTTTCGGAGCTATCGGAACTGCGATTCGTTTTAATTCCCCGCGCGTTAAGTGGCTTATAAAATCCTCGAGGCCGTTAAAATTCCTAATCCTCGGCGGAAAATCTCTTCTCCTCTTCTTGAGCACGAAACCGAAATCCTTTCGTTAAATGACACGTATATAAATCTTTGTCTCAGAATTAAACCGTCCCGAGTCACATTTCACGGAGATAAATCTTTCCTTAAGATTTGATTTTACTTTGGACATGCATAAAATTACGATTAGTCAACATGATTTTTTTTTCTTTTTTTTTTCCTCTGTTGCGGTCGCGATAACAACAACATTCGCTCGGATAATGAGAATCGGCCAAGAAGAAGAGCAGCGAAGGGTCTCACGGGTATAAATCAACGACGTAACAACAATATCGCCAAGTTTGCGAAGGCTGGATTGCCGTTATTGCGCGCGATTTCTTTGAAAGATAAAACTCTTAATTAATACAAATCTGCTTTGATGCTCCTTACCGACCACTTCCATATCCGAATGGTCGGAAACGGTCTGGAAGGACGGCGCCTCCGCCGAGACCTCGCATCTGTAACGTCCCGTGCTCATGAGATTCACGGAAGAAAGGATGACCGTCCGTTTAGTGGAATTGTGAATCTGAAAAAAACGGGAGAATTAAATTTCAATGAAAATTGATTTTATCAATCGGAAGATGTAGAATAGAAAATAAGAAAAGCAATTTCTTAATTATATTTCATCTCATTGATACATCGCGTACGATAAAAATTTCGCATTTGCAAAATTAAATTCCCGAAATCGATTGAATTGAATCTAGAATTTTCATTTGGCCTCTGTAAATCTCGACGGATGAATGAATGAAATCAATGATATACTCGTATATTCGTCTCTCGCGCGAAACGCGAGCTCTCCAACAATTTCCGTCGAAATTTCTCCACCAATAGTCCAGTAAATTATCATCGCCCATTCCTATACACCTCCACGAGAACTCGCGTTCTTCTCCGAAAGTTTTCGCGTCGCCGAGAGAACCGGAATTTTTTCGTATCACTCAATGGCGCGGAAAACCAAGCGAATGATATAGTCGACGAGGAATTGAAATTATTGGAAATATCATTAACCCAGAAGAGGGAGGACGCGGGGCTCGGTTAGGGAGGGGGTGGCGCGAGTCTCCCCCTAGGGATCAATTTGTAATGCGTTATCTTTTGCGGCGACGTCGACAACGACGATGACGACGAAGACGAAGAAAGGCAATTTCAGACGCGCCCGCGACGCGAGCTTAACGAACAACGTACCCTACCCTTCCCTCCTTCCTACCTCATGTTAAATTAGTTTCCTCGAAGAACGCGGAGCCCGGGGGTCATCTCGTCGTCGGCATCCTCGCAATTTTCATCTCCGCGAGCGGGAGGAGCATTTCACGATTCATTATACTAATCGATGTAATTATAAACAACGATAACGACCGCCACGGGTAGAGACCGATAATTTCTAAGGGCGCTCTCCCGAGCGCCAATTTCGCGCGACCGGTGATTAATGTTAATATTAAGGCTCATTATGAGAGAAGAGATCGCGCGGACGCCCCCGCCTTTGTTTATCCGCCGCTTGCGCGCGTTAATGCAGGCATTAATCCGACGTCTTGACATGAATGAAAAGCCATTTTCATCACGAGTACCGAAAATGGAAATTTCGCTTTTCTCTCTGCATGCTATACGATACCGATTTATTTAGATACGGAAGGATGAATTTTTTTCGTGAATACGTATACCGGCTCGGTACGCATAGGTAGTTTTCTCGTGAAAATTTCGGAATAGAATTTTGAAAATGCTTATCGATCTCTCTCTCTCTCTCTCTTTTACTCTCTATTACTCTCAAGCCCACATTTATTTTTATTACCGTCTCCATCGCAGTGTTACGTGTACACGCGTATCGAATTTCAGTTGTCGATAGCTCGGATGTATTCTCGAGCTAGTCCACGCATTTTGCCTTCCTATTTGTTTTCCAATTGAAAAAACATCCGAGCGAGCACAACGCGCGATTTATTTTTAAAAGACACAAATTAGGTGGTAGAGACGAGATATGGTTCCGCCGCTCTGTCGAAAATCTTGGATTTTGGCTGTCCTCGTGATCTCGAGAAACGCGCGTCTAAAAATCTCCAATTCGTACGTGAATGAAAATAGATCAATCGTGGTGTTATTCCCACGGAAACTCCTTTATCCGAAACGCCCAGAACTCGAGGTTTCGAACGAAAATGAAAACATCGAGTAGTTTACAGAATCTTTCTCGGAATTCTTCAATCACATCCGTTCGCGTTTAAGACGCAATGTAAAATCCGTTAGGATCGGATCGTCGTCCACACGTCGGGCGAGAAAACGCGGGAGCTGTATAAAGATTTGGCGCGAGAACGAGGAAAGTGTCGTGACTGTGTAAACGGGAAGGTGCGACCGCAAAGTAGAACTTATACAAACTAGTGAAATTTACGTAGTTGTTGCAACTGGGCTCTTCAGTCTCGTTACCGCAAAGTGCGAGAGTCGAGGAGGAAAGTCTTCGTTTGTAAGATCCATTTTAATATTATTAAAGCTATCTTCTCTCTCGAAACATAGACCCTACAAGTTACGGACTTACTTCACCTCCTCTCAGCGATTTCATTATCGAAACTTAAGCACGAGAGACGAGAAGAAGTATTATATCCTTACGATCGCCGTAACACCGGGAAGGTTGAACGCCATAGCAGGTGGTTGTTCCTGGGGCACGTATCGGTAGAACTCGTTGCCGTCCTTGTACCACTTGACCGAGTACAGCTTCTCGTCGTCCAGATTAAAGTTGCACTCGAGGCGTATATTTTGCCCGAGCACCACGTGCTTGGGCACTATCAGTTGCAACATCCTCAGGCCGTTTGTTTCTGCAAACACATGTATAACACAGGCAGATCAGAGAAAAGCCGCGTAAAAGTACGTATTTGTATTTACGCGAGCGGACGAAACGCTTTCAGCGAAATATTTTGCTTAAGCAAATTATTAAACTAGACAAGGATAATTGGAGTAGCAGCATTTTCGTGTTTTTGTGAAATTTAGCGATATTGTTGAAAACTACTTTGAAGAGTAATAACCGTAATTGAAATATCAAAGGAGAAACAAGCGAAACAAATTAAATTATGGCACTTAAAACTAAAGATTGTCCGACGCAATAGTATTCTAGTACATTTTCTCTCTCTTTTTGGATTTAAATTAGTTAATATATATATATAATTTTCTCAATTTATATATCAATTTTCTTGAATTCTTATGATTTATCTAGATTTTTGTATGTACTCAATTTATATTTCTTTTTCAAATTTGATAAATTTATTTCTCAATTTTATAAAGATTTTAGATGCGCTGAACTCTGCAATTAGTTTTGTGTGCTATGTTAAAATAATTTTTTAGAATCTAATGCAAACAGAATTTTAAAAATCGACAATAATGAAAAAACGCATCGAATTAAATTGCAACAAATAAAGAAAATGCTGTAAGAACGTATGTAAAAGAGTAAAAAATATCGAATTTTATAATTCATATTTCTATACATCATTTTTCTGAATGAGTCCGTTTACGTCATTCTAAAATAGAAAATTTCGAAAAATGGAAGAGCATTCGTTGCAGCAACATTGCTGTTTGGATCCGCAACCCTCTTACAAACATTTCGTTCAAAAATTTACGACGAATCGCTCGAGACGCGCGACGTTTCCGATGAATATGCGCTGAACTCTGCAATTAGTTTTGTGTGCTATGTTAAAATAATTTTTTAGAATCTAATGTGCAAACAGAATTTAAAAAATCGACAATAATGAAAAAACGCATCGAATTAAATTGCAACAAATAAAGAAAATGCTGTAAGAACGTATGTAAAAGAGTAAAAAATATCGAATTTTATAATTCATATTTCTATACATCATTTTTCTGAATGAGTCCGTTTACGTCATTCTAAAATAGAAAATTTCGAAAAATGGAAGAGCATTCGTTGCAGCAACATTGCTGTTTGGATCCGCAACCCTCTTACAAACATTTCGTTCAAAAATTTACGACGAATCGCTCGAGACGCGCGACGTTTCCGATGAATAAACGACAAAGCCCGTACGCGCGACCCAGGAAGATCGCGATCTCCTTTTACGAGATACACGGCGTCCGGATGACATCATTCCAAGAGGGAGAGAAGATCAAAGGAGCCGCGAGAGAAGCTGGTGAAGAAGATGCGCGCGATATGCATCGTGCCTCTCTTTCCCGAGCATGCTCTAGCGATATTTGAATCACCGAGAATATTCTGCGAGAATAGTGTGTAATCCATGGAATATACCGTGTATTTATAGGAAAGAGAGAGAAAGAGAGAGAGAGGAGAACAGAGAATCTGTGGCGAACGCTTCGACGGAACTCGAGAGGAAGAGGATGATGACGATAACGTCAGGTAAACAGGTGGTTGCAAACGACGACGACAGCTATGACGTTTATAAACAAGGTATTAATTTCTTGACACATTCTTGTTCGCGAACAAGACGAATCAAATGTTTATTCGAATAATAGTGCCGTTTCTCTCAGCGATCCAACAATTGTTTTCAAAATTTTATTTTAAGCGAAAATTAGCATATTATTTTCGCATCTAAAGAAAATATTGTAGAACGAATTCGAGAGAATATATCGGTCAACAGCTGATAATATTTTTAAAGTAGAAAAATAATAAAAATTGAAAGGACAAACGATTATTAAGGATGTCAGAAAAATCCACAATTTATTGTGATTTCTTTTTCGAGAGAATCAATTTTTTTAGTCAGTATTAAATTATTCAAATCATATATTGCAAGTCCGATCTTTTTCACAGCAAATTGTACATAATTGGAGAGGCTAAGCAATGGAGTTCTTTTTAATTCAATATTCGACATATGAAAGAATCTAAGAGTCAAGCTCTATAAATTTTAATGAAAGACGTCAATATACGACGAAATATATATATGAAGAAACGCGAAGCCGCTTCAAAGCGCCGGCTTGGAACTTTCAGCGCAACGGGTTAAGTGAAAATGCACTTTTGATTGCCGCCTTTACGGTGGACAAGGGATAAGCACAGGGGAGGGATAAGTGCAGGTGGCAGAAAGGGAGAAATAAAACGCAACCATGAGCGTCGACGGAATTTTTTTCAACTTTTCTTTGCTTTTCTTGGCTTTTCTTGATTAAATTATATTCCATTGCCATAAATATCATGTTTAAATATCAACATTTTATTTACGAATTTTCGATATTTATTTATATATTTAAAATATAAACACAAAGTTATGGTGATGGAACAACCAGTATAAAAATCTATCGAGCTTGCTTATCCGTATCGTGCTTTTTTCACACGAATGCCTCGCAGCGTCGCGAGAGAGACGGCGTACAACTTCCTTAATAAATGTCCCCTGTGCCTGTTATTTTATTATAAAACTGCCGGGGCTGCGATGAAGCCCCGTTCTTTAATATCCGGAATACGGGATACGATTCGTCATTTTTTTCCGGCTTTCCTGCCACCGCGCGACGGACCACCTTGATTTAATATAAAATGCGAGTGCTCACGCGCCCCACATATACACATAAATACACACACACACACACACACA
>NW_021853511.1:21064-24465 GCF_003651465.1 Formica exsecta
ATATATTATATGTTTTATATTAAATTATATTCCATTGCCATAAATATCATGTTTAAATATCAACATTTTATTTACGAATTTTCGATATTTATTTATATATTTAAAATATAAACACAAAGTTATGGTGATGGAACAACCAGTATAAAAATCTATCGAGCTTGCTTATCCGTATCGTGCTTTTTTCATACGAATGCCTCGCAGCGTCGCGAGAGAGACGGCGTACAACTTCCTTAATAAATGTCCCCTGTGCCTGTTATTTTATTATAAAACTGCCGGGGCTGCGATGAAGCCCCGTTCTTTAATATCCGGAATACGGGATACGATTCGTCATTTTTTTCCGGCTTTCCTGCCACCGCGCGACGGACCACCTTGATTTAATATAAAATGCGAGTGCTCACGCGCCCCACATATACACATAAATACACACACACACACACACACAGTATTTTCTCTCCTTCTTCTCTCTCTGCTTGTAAGAATTATATTAGTGCTTTGCCTAAATATGATCTCGATGTACATCGTACAATTTCCTATCGCGATATAACTCTTGAAACGTCAATAATATCTCAGTAATATGACTATTTTCAAAATGTACTATTGCGCCTGTCATTTTATCCGAATTATTGAATTATCTCTAAATAGAGATTGTCAATTTCCCCAATGGACGTATCTATTTAACGCCACATTATGCAGTTATCACGTTAAATCGCAAACGTCACTCTCGAGTTTCTCTCCCTAAAAAAATATCCTAGCATGCCGTTATGCAAGGATAAGAAAATATATATAAGAAATCTTGCAGGAAATTGTCCTTAAGCATGCCGATGCGCAGCGCGATACGTAGAGGATATTTGGAGTTTTGCATCACGTTACTTTGGCGACGTTGAACACCTTTCTTCGCCCTCCCGAGTGTTTTTCTCTTCCCCTTTTTTGGGGAAGAAAGGGAAGAAGGGAAATACCTTCGCGTGTTACGGCAACCCTATGAAAGGACCGCTTTAACAAATTGCCTTTTAACGACCCGATACCGAGCGATTCCGTCCTTCCCATGGACGCATTCCGCAATAGGGCCGTGTATAGCAACGGCCGGTTAATTTAACGTAAACTTTCGAGACGTTCTGGCTTCCCGCTGCACAAAATATGCGAACATAATTAATTTGATCTGCACAAAATATGCAAACATAATGAATTTGTGCGCTCGCCGCCGGTTTACGTCGTCGTCGATTTGCCGCTCTTCTTTTTTTTTTTTCTCCTTTCTCGTTTCTACGGGGCATGAATCGCGTACACAGAGGGGTGAGCGCCCATAAATTTCCGCCGATTTAACCCTATTATCGAGGATCGCGGCGGATGTGATGACCGTATCCAAACTCCAATACTAGCCGCCGTTCTTCCTCCTCCCTCTTTGCTCTCGCGGCTGGGAATTTAAAAAATTCATAAAACGCGAAAAATTTGACGTATTTTTGTACGACGTATGCCCGAATTGTTCGACTAAATTTTTATTTTATTTCCTTCCGATTAATATGAGATCAAAGAGAACGCTCATCTTATTTTGTATAAATCGAAGCGCGAGTCAATGCGCGAATGACGAATAAAATTTTACTTAATATTTGTTCGCTATGCGCGAATAAGATTTGTCTTCGTTATTCGCGAATTTAGTTAAAATTCCGTCGCATGCGCGCAGATAAACTTCGATTCCTCTTTCGAATGCATTTTTCCTATTGTTCACGTGACGTACCGTCGATTTCGCGGAGAATAACCATCGAATCAAATAGAATAATATTTAGAAGCGAACGGTCGTTCAGCTTTGTCGACGCAGTCTCTGTAGCAATAGTCGACGTTATATCATTCACAGTTCGCAATAGTGCGAACAATGACGTTAATTAAAAATTCCGTGGTAGGATTGTCCTTTGTGATAATTTAATTATCCTCAAAGTTAATGTACGGTAACATTTTCCGCCTTCGTAACAAGAGTTCTATGGAAAGTATAATAAAGCGGTATTTCTCCAGACCGGACTTTTTCTCTCGGGATCTATGGAAAACTGGAGAAACTCTGGCGGCGTCTCTCCCGGCGCCCGTGACTGCGCGTCGCGCAATTTCTAGAACGACAGGGATAAGAAATAATTCCTGCGCTTCGTTACGTCCGCGAATCGCGTAGACGAAGGAAACTGGCTTATGTAGCTTCCGACGAGGTGGTCATATTTTCTTACGTGCAAGTAGGACGATAGCGTTAGGAAAAACCACCAAGAACATTTCCAGAACTAAGAACTCTATTAAATTGAATTAGGAGAATCGAAGCTAAATTTTAACTAATAAAGAGTCGTGGAGGAAAACCTTCTTTTCATATAATAATATGCAAATTGAAAAAAATCCTTTAATTTGGTCCAAATTAAAAAACAAATCTCTTTCCATTGTACATATAATTTGAATTTTGAAGATACTAATAGACACTGTCTGTGGCGATGCATAATAATACGGATAAAATTGCGGGAGCTAATGACTCGCGTCGAAATAAAAGGACGAATTTTCGCGCGCCTTATTTATACTATATTTATACCGTATAAAGGAGGAGCATGCTATATATCGAGGACCGCCGTCAAGCTATATCGATGCTATTCTTTTTTTTTGGGGGCCGACGGCAGTATACTCCATTTGACGCGAAACTTTTGCGCTAAATCATCCGCGGAAGCTGCGTTATCACAATAAGTCCTGTGAGAGCGATATAGATCAAAATTGTGAAAAGATTTTACAACGAAGATAAAGTTGAAGATATTATTAACATATTAGAGAGAAAAAAAATATAAATATATATAAATTTAAAATATATATTTCAAATTTGTTTAATGTTTAAAATTATTTACAAATCAAGAATTGAGTTACGTTGAACTTCGAGATATATTTTGCTCCCAAAATATAGTTGAACAATAGTTGAATAGTTAATTTGCGGCGTCAAAGTTAACGTGATTTTCTGGAATGATATTTTCACGTTGAATAGAAATCGAGTATCGTTGGGCTAACAGTATTATTGGTTTTTCGTTGGCAGAAATCTATTCCGCTCGTAAACATAATTGATTGCATTATGCTCCATATCCCAGAATTAACTTCTCTCTCGCGGAATTCGATTTTTCATTTGCAGTGATGACGGGTAACTTTCACATCCTCGAGTAATTTTTAAATTTGTTGCTTTTTGGTTTGTCCCGTAGGGGAATTTCTTGTAACTAAATAAATATATATTCTTCTTTTATGTAAAAATGGCAGATTCCTTTATAGTTGTACTATCGATATTTATTTTTTTATACAAATAATTATCGATAAAGATATTTTCGGAAAATATATATTTATTTTTGTGTAAAAACGGATATAATTCTTCTATGTTGTATTATTTATATATATTACATATATAAATAAAA
>NW_021853511.1:25486-43371 GCF_003651465.1 Formica exsecta
ATATATTATATGTTTTATATTAAATTATATTCCATTGCCATAAATATCATGTTTAAATATCAACATTTTATTTACGAATTTTCGATATTTATTTATATATTTAAAATATAAACACAAAGTTATGGTGATGGAACAACCAGTATAAAAATCTATCGAGCTTGCTTATCCGTATCGTGCTTTTTTCATACGAATGCCTCGCAGCGTCGCGAGAGAGACGGCGTACAACTTCCTTAATAAATGTCCCCTGTGCCTGTTATTTTATTATAAAACTGCCGGGGCTGCGATGAAGCCCCGTTCTTTAATATCCGGAATACGGGATACGATTCGTCATTTTTTTCCGGCTTTCCTGCCACCGCGCGACGGACCACCTTGATTTAATATAAAATGCGAGTGCTCACGCGCCCCACATATACACATAAATACACACACACACACACACACAGTATTTTCTCTCCTTCTTCTCTCTCTGCTTGTAAGAATTATATTAGTGCTTTGCCTAAATATGATCTCGATGTACATCGTACAATTTCCTATCGCGATATAACTCTTGAAACGTCAATAATATCTCAGTAATATGACTATTTTCAAAATGTACTATTGCGCCTGTCATTTTATCCGAATTATTGAATTATCTCTAAATAGAGATTGTCAATTTCCCCAATGGACGTATCTATTTAACGCCACATTATGCAGTTATCACGTTAAATCGCAAACGTCACTCTCGAGTTTCTCTCCCTAAAAAAATATCCTAGCATGCCGTTATGCAAGGATAAGAAAATATATATAAGAAATCTTGCAGGAAATTGTCCTTAAGCATGCCGATGCGCAGCGCGATACGTAGAGGATATTTGGAGTTTTGCATCACGTTACTTTGGCGACGTTGAACACCTTTCTTCGCCCTCCCGAGTGTTTTTCTCTTCCCCTTTTTTGGGGAAGAAAGGGAAGAAGGGAAATACCTTCGCGTGTTACGGCAACCCTATGAAAGGACCGCTTTAACAAATTGCCTTTTAACGACCCGATACCGAGCGATTCCGTCCTTCCCATGGACGCATTCCGCAATAGGGCCGTGTATAGCAACGGCCGGTTAATTTAACGTAAACTTTCGAGACGTTCTGGCTTCCCGCTGCACAAAATATGCGAACATAATTAATTTGATCTGCACAAAATATGCAAACATAATGAATTTGTGCGCTCGCCGCCGGTTTACGTCGTCGTCGATTTGCCGCTCTTCTTTTTTTTTTTTCTCCTTTCTCGTTTCTACGGGGCATGAATCGCGTACACAGAGGGGTGAGCGCCCATAAATTTCCGCCGATTTAACCCTATTATCGAGGATCGCGGCGGATGTGATGACCGTATCCAAACTCCAATACTAGCCGCCGTTCTTCCTCCTCCCTCTTTGCTCTCGCGGCTGGGAATTTAAAAAATTCATAAAACGCGAAAAATTTGACGTATTTTTGTACGACGTATGCCCGAATTGTTCGACTAAATTTTTATTTTATTTCCTTCCGATTAATATGAGATCAAAGAGAACGCTCATCTTATTTTGTATAAATCGAAGCGCGAGTCAATGCGCGAATGACGAATAAAATTTTACTTAATATTTGTTCGCTATGCGCGAATAAGATTTGTCTTCGTTATTCGCGAATTTAGTTAAAATTCCGTCGCATGCGCGCAGATAAACTTCGATTCCTCTTTCGAATGCATTTTTCCTATTGTTCACGTGACGTACCGTCGATTTCGCGGAGAATAACCATCGAATCAAATAGAATAATATTTAGAAGCGAACGGTCGTTCAGCTTTGTCGACGCAGTCTCTGTAGCAATAGTCGACGTTATATCATTCACAGTTCGCAATAGTGCGAACAATGACGTTAATTAAAAATTCCGTGGTAGGATTGTCCTTTGTGATAATTTAATTATCCTCAAAGTTATTTTCTTTTATTAAAAATTAATAATGAAATTATCACAAATAGAAGTAATACATAGAAATCCATGTGTTGTGTACGTGTGTGCATTGCGTGAAAAAATCTCTTTAATATTTCTTTCCTTAAATGTATAAAATGGAGACAAATCTTATAATGTTTGTCACGTAAGAGATGTCTTGAACTTAACATAATTTTACTTCAAGGTATTTGTAAGTGTTATTAGGTACTTGTTGGTCTTAACGACATGACGCAACGTTACGAGCGGTACAACGCGACAAATTAAGCGACGCGTTTTAACGGTAAATGTCTGACGCGACTGCGGGTTTCGAAAATTGAGTCCTCCGAGTATACAACAATTACAAGCAAGCGTAACTGAATTACGACTGCTCGCGTGGAGAGATGCACTCGAAGACAGGAATACTTCAAGGCGAGAGACTGATGGTAGTGCTTGACATCCCCGGAATTGCCCTCCCCCGAGTGCATCAACCCTCTCCTCTTCCTTTCCCTCTCTCTCTCTCTCTCTCTTTCTCTTCCGGAATTCCAGATACACGGCGCACCGTTTCGCCGCTTTATTTATGACCATTGTGTGTTCGTCCTAAAGCTCGTTGCAAAATTAACGAACGAGCGAGAGAAAGAGAGAGCACCGTTAAAAAATGGTTGCAGGATACGAGTGAGCATCTTAACGAGGAGGGTCGGTAACGAGAGATATTTCGATCCTCGCGTAACGTTTGAAATCCCTCGACATTCTCACACGTTCCGCACTCTCGAAAGAGATACAAATAACAATTTCATTGTTCAAATCGGGCCATCGCTAAAAAACAGTTATATTGTGCTGTCACATAAAGCAAGAATGTTGATCGAATATTTCGAAAAGTTTTTGAAATCTGCTTCCCCTTTTACGCGGATCTTTGATCCGCAAAATTGACGAAATTTCAGTAGCGATTCGAGAACGCTGATAACGATTTAGCTGTAATAATTTACCTGACGATAAAACGACTGAATTTTTAATTCGCGGAGGCGAGACGGTTTTCTTTGTTTCGCTCTAAAAATAAAAAAGCAAATTAAAATATGTTTTCGTAAAAAATATCGATGGGATTATCCTTTCAATTATCCTTTAAATACGAATGCGTTTATCTTGCTGAAAAAGCAAGCCAGTTTAAAGATTGAACGAGATCACTTTACGCAACGCGAATAAGAAGAATGAAGGTAAAAACCTCGTTTAAAAAATGATGAAAATAGATTATAAATAAAGCCGTCCGCGAGTCGAATGAAAACAAGAATAATTTTTAACAGATACGAAGAATAATGATAGTCTAGGGAACATTATACAAGCGCAAGTTGCATCGTGGTATAGTGAAAAAAAAGGGGGGGATTAAAAACATAGTGAGCGAATGTTAATAATCGTGGCGACGAAATTCGCTTAATCTCTTGCCCGCCAATGTTAGAAACGCGCTTTTAGATGACAGATGCCACAATCATCACGACCGTTAAGAAAAAGAGGGAAGACGAGGTGTGCAGAGAGGCGAATATACCTATATTCGTCGCTTCTATAGCGACGATCGCGGCGAAGTTGGAATAATCTCTTCTTTCCTTTGCGCCGACATTACAATCGCGCCCTTAAATTAATGCGACTTTTCGCGTCGTCTGCCGGCGGCGGGCGACGCCCGAAGGCCGCGATATTTCATCAAATTACCTTTTCGCTGTCCGCGCGGGGTCACCATCCCTGATCCCCCCACCCCCTCCCGTTATGCTCGATTTTTCCACGTCTTACGCAGCGCGCAGAATTAATGTGACCGTTCGCGGTTAAATCAATCGGAATTCGCGTGGGCGCTTCTGCTCGCGAAGGGGATCGCATTTTATGTAATTTTCCATTGACCATCCCCCCCTTCCCCTGCTTTCCGGTTCACCATTCCGTTCGACGACGGCCATTTCATCGTGCACACTTTCTCTACATTCCTCTTTTAATCGCCTTACGTAACCGTGGAGAAAGAGAGAGAGAGAGAGAAAGAGAATTACGGGGTATTAAATCTGCGTTGCGTCGCCAGACGTTCAGAGCGCGTCGAAAGGGCGCTCTTAAGGACCGTTTGACCTTTCCGCCATAGTTTCTTTTTCTTTTTCTTCTTCGTCTTCTCTTTTTCCTTCGCCTTTTTCTTTTCTCCTTTCCTTTCGCTTCGTCCCTTCTTTTTTTAATGCTCCTTACGTCGACGTCCTCTGTCGGGTATTAGGAATTAATGTACCGGCATGACCGCCTCAATCTTGCAGTCTCTTTTCGTTCCCGCGACAGCGGATTCCGTAGCTTCTCCAACTTTAAAGAGCGCAACGGAGACAGTTTCCATTTTACATTTATGGAACTTTACATTATATTGTGAAGAGGAGACAGAGTTTATAAAATTTTATTTTTAAGTGTTACTCTCTTTCTCTCTTTTTTTCTTTTATCAATATTCCTGGAAAAAATGATGTTCTTTTTCTTTCACAAGCAAATCCTTTAAAAAAAAACAATGCTACATTTTTCTCATTTCGATATAGCACTTGCGATTGACCGGTGATCCTAGCCGTTTCATATATTTCAATGAACAGGTCGATGATTTTCAGTACTGGCTTTGTGTTACACAGTGTCTGATTTTTCTTCTCTTCTTTGTTTTTGACAAACCTAGCGTTATTGTCGACGTTTCAATTCGTCGCGATGCACCTTAACAATGTCTCTATACACGTTTTTACTTTTCCTCCAATTCCCCCAACCCTTCCATCCTGCAATGTTACAAGGCTCCGAGAGCTGCTGTACAATGATATCCAATGCGCCGGGCTATTCCCGCGGAAGGAAACGGGACATCTTTTATTCTCGCACTCTGACATGAAAAGGCACTTTTATTTTTGCAGACCGCCACTCTCTCGGACCGCTTCTCTCGGCGTGCACTCGCCGCTATTCCTTTCCTCTTCAAAACTCTCGCGGGGATATCAATGCCCACATATATTCGTGAGCGGGGTTTACGACGGGGTTTCGAGGCGACTTACAATATGGATATCGCTCTCGTACCTTCAAAGAATTTCCTCTCCTTCCGACATCGCCGTCCTTCCAATTTTTCGTATTCCTTCTCTAATCGTCTTGCGCGCGAGTTGTATTCTCGAATCTTCTTGCCAGTGTGCTTTTGTGCGATCCTCTCGCATCGCGCGATTCTTATATGCCTGTCATCCTCTTGTTTCCGTTTTTACATACCTGAAGTAGCGCGAGTCGAGACCCGTGTGTCACGATCAATTTTCAATTCCCGAATCGTTCATTATTTTTTACAATAAACGAAAAATATTTTAATATTACAATTTATATAAAACAATTTCTAATGTACGAATAGAATTTTCATTGGCCGCCTTAAAACGACACAATTTTGTGAACATTACAAATATCCTCCAAAATTCGAAATAGATTTAGATGAAAATATTTTCTACTCCCATAGCTCCTTTCCATCGTAGTAGTCTATAATGTGGAGTGTAAGCGAGCCATTTTCCATGGCGAAATCCTCCTAAGTAACGTCGGACATCATAAAACGCTGAATCCGATCGCAATCTACGGGCTCGCGTCGCATCGCGTCAGACGCGGCGCACTTTCCGCTAATTCCGGTCCGCTTTCCCAGCGGCTCTCCTTTATTAATCACCGTAAATAACCGCGGAGGGATTACGCGGTATTAGACCACGGCAATTGCGTCCGCACGCACTCGACTCTCATAAAGGACCCCATCGTCTTGAATCGTGTTCTCCGTTCGCCGTTTCTCTCATCCTCTTCCTCCTCTCAATATTTTTCCCTCTTTTCCCAACGTCCCGTACTTTCATGCGGCTTCTCTCGCTCTCGAGCGCGGAAATCTACGTAGGATTAAAACGCGCAACCTCTCCTCGCATAAAGGAGCACGTTTTCTTGTGTTTTTTTCTCCCCTCCTTGGTTTTTTTCCTCCCTTCTTCTTTTTCCTGCCTGCACGACCGCCACTTGATCTTTACGATCCCGCCTCAGCTTTTTATTTCGCTCCCGCGCGGACGTCGCGTCGCAGCGAGCCGTCAATTAATATGGGATCACGGTTGGATTCATTATAGTAACGGGTCGGATGAAAAAGTATCGCGAAAAGCACCGTCTCTACCTCGCTTTCCCTATAGTCGCCGAGGTCGTCGTCGTCGTCGACTTAATTAAAGACGTCACAGAACTAAAGACTTTTATTGAGAAGCTTACGGTCGCCTCTAGGCGATGCTCATTAATTATGGAACAGACGCTTTACACGCCGCAAAAGACAGCTTCGATCGTGTATATACACGCGATCAACGTGCGACGCGCGCTATTTGCAATGCATTTTTGTCCCTCCTTCATACCGGTTTCACTGTAATCGAATCGGCTATTCTTGAAAAAAAAAAAAGTAGAAAAACAATAGACACACAAACATACATAACGAAAAATCAAATTTCAGTATTTAAAAGAACTATAAAAATAGCGAAGTTTTCAAAAAATTTGTTTTTATTTGATGTCGCACACTGTACCTATCTAAAGTAAGCGATTTATTAATTTTTTTCATATGGAGATGCATCTTCGTTACAATATCATTGATTGTCAATTATTTGATCTCGTCGAATGAATTTTTCTAATTTTAAATCGTACAGTGGAATCATAGACGATCTCTCTAGAATGAAGATATTATAGGCTCGATGGTCGAACGCGAAATTGTAAAAAAAAAAAGCAATTTTCTTTGCGAAACAATCATATCGTTGAGCCGCGTAGGTTTAGGTTTAAACTCACGTTTTAAAAAATTCCCTCTCTCCTTTCTCTCCCTTTCTCTCTCTCTCTCTCATCCCCTCGTCAAACTCCCAGAGCTTCGATGAAATATCGTACACGTTATTTTTTAACGGATAAACCATAAGCTTCTCTAGCGTGACTGAGTACGCGACGTGAATACGCGGCAAAATATTAACTGATTTTTTTTTGTCCGTGGGCTTACTTGAGAGGGGGGAAAAAAAGATGAGAGACTCCAAGTTTGCACCGGGAAAGTTTCTCGAAATTTTCAGAGGTTCCGAGAGCGAGAATAAACCATGCCCGGGTAAATAGCGGTGAAAAAATGTTCCCAGGTTATTTATGTATGCCGGGTGCATTGTTCGAAAGAGAGGATGGCCTCCCCTCTCTCTCCCCTCATATATTCCGTTATTATCGAGAAACTCAAAGTTACTCGCTGAACTCATTGGGAAAACCCGGCACGAATACTCGTCGAAAATATTATCATTCGCGGGCTCTCAGCGGGAGTTCGAGCAGGGTGAAATTTCAACGACAGGTGAGAGAAACGAGATAAAAAAATACCGTATGCAATATTTATTTGCACCGGCTCTGTTTTTTGGAGAAGGATTGAAGTGCGTGACACTTTTCATCGAGACTCTTTCGGAAAGGACCCCATCGTCTTGAATACATCGTGTTCTCCGTTCGCCGTTTCTCTCATCCTCTTCCTCCTCTCAATATTTTTCCCTCTTTTCCCAACGTCCCGTACTTTCATGCGGCTTCTCTCGCTCTCGAGCGCGGAAATCTACGTAGGATTAAAACGCGCAACCTCTCCTCGCATAAAGGAGCACGTTTTCTTGTGTTTTTTTCTCCCCTCCTTGGTTTTTTTCCTCCCTTCTTCTTTTTCCTGCCTGCACGACCGCCACTTGATCTTTACGATCCCGCCTCAGCTTTTTATTTCGCTCCCGCGCGGACGTCGCGTCGCAGCGAGCCGTCAATTAATATGGGATCACGGTTGGATTCATTATAGTAACGGGTCGGATGAAAAAGTATCGCGAAAAGCACCGTCTCTACCTCGCTTTCCCTATAGTCGCCGAGGTCGTCGTCGTCGTCGACTTAATTAAAGACGTCACAGAACTAAAGACTTTTATTGAGAAGCTTACGGTCGCCTCTAGGCGATGCTCATTAATTATGGAACAGACGCTTTACACGCCGCAAAAGACAGCTTCGATCGTGTATATACACGCGATCAACGTGCGACGCGCGCTATTTGCAATGCATTTTTGTCCCTCCTTCATACCGGTTTCACTGTAATCGAATCGGCTATTCTTGAAAAAAAAAAAAGTAGAAAAACAATAGACACACAAACATACATAACGAAAAATCAAATTTCAGTATTTAAAAGAACTATAAAAATAGCGAAGTTTTCAAAAAATTTGTTTTTATTTGATGTCGCACACTGTACCTATCTAAAGTAAGCGATTTATTAATTTTTTTCATATGGAGATGCATCTTCGTTACAATATCATTGATTGTCAATTATTTGATCTCGTCGAATGAATTTTTCTAATTTTAAATCGTACAGTGGAATCATAGACGATCTCTCTAGAATGAAGATATTATAGGCTCGATGGTCGAACGCGAAATTGTAAAAAAAAAAAGCAATTTTCTTTGCGAAACAATCATATCGTTGAGCCGCGTAGGTTTAGGTTTAAACTCACGTTTTAAAAAATTCCCTCTCTCCTTTCTCTCCCTTTCTCTCTCTCTCTCTCATCCCCTCGTCAAACTCCCAGAGCTTCGATGAAATATCGTACACGTTATTTTTTAACGGATAAACCATAAGCTTCTCTAGCGTGACTGAGTACGCGACGTGAATACGCGGCAAAATATTAACTGATTTTTTTTTGTCCGTGGGCTTACTTGAGAGGGGGGAAAAAAAGATGAGAGACTCCAAGTTTGCACCGGGAAAGTTTCTCGAAATTTTCAGAGGTTCCGAGAGCGAGAATAAACCATGCCCGGGTAAATAGCGGTGAAAAAATGTTCCCAGGTTATTTATGTATGCCGGGTGCATTGTTCGAAAGAGAGGATGGCCTCCCCTCTCTCTCCCCTCATATATTCCGTTATTATCGAGAAACTCAAAGTTACTCGCTGAACTCATTGGGAAAACCCGGCACGAATACTCGTCGAAAATATTATCATTCGCGGGCTCTCAGCGGGAGTTCGAGCAGGGTGAAATTTCAACGACAGGTGAGAGAAACGAGATAAAAAAATACCGTATGCAATATTTATTTGCACCGGCTCTGTTTTTTGGAGAAGGATTGAAGTGCGTGACACTTTTCATCGAGACTCTTTCGGAAACATTGCAAAAAGGCATCGATCCTTATGACTTTCAGAAAAACATTTTCGTAGAAGTGCCCAAAAATATTTGACACACATACACACGTGACAAAAAAAAAATATTTTTTAATAAAAGATTTTTTTAGGCTAAAAAGATTTTAACATTCCTCTCGATACATAATCTCGTATACTCGCATTGATTTACATGTTTTAAAAATCGCTATATATTTATCAAGAAACGCGATTTATATGTATATGATAAGATGACGGCTTTGATAAACTTTGAAAAGATATTTTCGAAAGAAAAATGGTTTTCATATCACACTCGCAATCTTTGTACGAGCTACCGAAATTCAGATTGCGCCAGTGAAGAGAACGTTTTCTTATACGGATGACGACAGCGACGAGGAGAGAAACTCGCTCAAAATTCGAAGCGGAAGACGGCGGCGCAACAAAGTTAGCCGCGGAAAATTCGGACGCGTTTATCCACGCTTCAGATTCGTTCCTCCGTGTATCCTATACAGCAGCAGCGGCGGTTGTTTCCGCAGCAGCAGCTGCAGCGGCGAGAACCAAGAAATTACCGAAAAGGACGAAAGAGAAACGCAGCGAGAGACAGAAAGAGAGGGAGAGAGGGAGAGAGAGACGAGAACGCGCAACCAAATATTATCATTCAGCGAGCGGAGAAGCGGCGCTTCCGGGTCGAAATTTCGCGGGGAGCTAAGTCGAAATTGGTTTTTGTTCATTACTCGTTCGCTCGCCTACGTCGTCGACCTAATTAACGGCGTCGCCGAGTCGGAAGCGCGCACCGATTCTCTCTCTTCGCGGGCCAAAGCGTTTCCCCTAGATGATAAGAGGGCTGCGCTCTCCCCGGTGCGCTCTTATTCATCGAGAGCTCGAATCACACCGTCATCGCCACCCTGTACCACCACCAACACCACCAAGCGTCGCTAACCGTCCCCGTATCACCACCACTCGCTATCGTCGTTGTCGTAGTTCTCGTAGTTCTCCTCGTTGATTGCCAACGGCAGTCGTCGCGATGCGTGTACCACCGTCGACTGACTCACGGAACACAATTCGACCCCCCGTCGTCCCGTTCAATATGCATGAGTTATCATTCCTAACGCGCCACCGAATGAATCATATATCCGCGGTACTCCCGGTGCGGCACTCGTTATTTCCCTCCTTCCCCTCTCCGTGCTCTTCGGTACCCTATTTCTTCTTTCATTCGAGCAAACTGACTTTCCGCTTTTCGGCGTGTCTCGTGGCTTTACGTATCTCGCCGCCATCTCTACTCGCCTTCGCCCTCGCATCATTATTCTAATTTTGATTTACGGATATTATCAAAATTAATAATTTTCTTCTAATAATACAAATATTCCATCTTTCATATATTTCAGTCTAATTTTAGATTAATTGAAAATAGTGATACGCGTGAAAAAAAAACATGTATAATAGTTTCTATGAATTATTACTTTGCAATGACAAAATTTTTTTAATAGATTTTTAAAATTATTACAACAAAATAATTAGAGGAAAAAGAATATTGGAATCTTATATTTATTTTTCATAAATTTTTTCAATAAATTACTAAAAATGAAGAAAAATGGTTATACGTACGGTTATACGGTACAAACATTACCAATCTTATTCAAAATTAAATTGATTTGGAAAACATGAGATTAATAATTAACTGATCTTTTCTTTTTCGTCTGCATAATTCAAGAATCATCGACATTTCGATATTCTCGTCGAGAAAAAAAAATCAAATTTCGGTTACTCGGGGGAAGAAATCGTAAATAAGGAAAACCGCGACTTCTCATGTCGGTCTCCGTATACGCTTTTGTCTCCCTTGTTATTTTTATATCGCGCCCCGTTTGGCCGTATCTCAGTCCTGACGAGGCTCGCGCGCTCCAGAATAATAAATAGATTTCTCTCTCTCTCTTTTTCTCTCTCCCACGCCCGTTTTCCCTCTTCACATCGAGGTGTTCTGCCCGCTCGTTTACCACGCGCTTATTTCGCACTGTCCCTCGAAAAGAGCGTCCTTTCCTCTCTCTCTCTCTCTCTCTCTCTCTCTCTCTCTTCCTCCTTTGTCTCTTTTTCTCGTCCTCAATTATTTTCTCGCTCCTCTACTCTTGCTCATTCTCTTCCCGTTCTCTCGACGCTTTCCGACGCACGGTTTCCTGGCTTTGAGCTCGGACTCTCCTTCCTCATTGTTCCCCGATCGTTTCCGACATGCCCCCTCCTCCCTTCCTTCCCTTCCTCTAACTCGTTCCTTTCCCGGGGCTTTTCCAATTTGTCTCTCTTTTCCGCTCGCTTCGCCCTTTTCCCTTTTGCCCTACCCTATCCTCCCTCCGTCGATTTGTCTTCCGCGCGCGATTTTACGAGCTACCGTAGGGCGCCCGTGTTACGCGCTCGGTATCGCTCGCGACATGATTCATTTTGTTGGCCACATTTTTTAATATTCCCTCCGCATCCTCCGCGGCCGTTTAATCTGCTCTCGACGTTTGATCGACCGTTCGGTTACCGAAGAATTTTACCTTTTACGCCGGATTAGGTCGACGTCGCGTCCACGCGATGTTGAGTTGTAGCGTTCGGCGATGAGGAAATGTAAAAGCGTTATCATCTACTTAACCGAAGCTTATTAAAGATCCATTAGTACTTATTGTACTCGTTACAAGATCATTAATATACATTATGTAGAATAACGATGCACGTTACCGCATTAAAAAATAATTATCCTCTGTTAGCTCGAAATTGACAAAATAAAGTTGGAGTATTAAAGACGAAATTACACACGATAGATATTATACTATAATACCACGTTATATATTCGTAGACTCACTTATTTCAAATAACCCAGTTTGCTAAGATAATATTTTATTCCATTTCCTGCCCTTCCATTTTCTCACACTTTGTACCCGTCGAAATAACAAGCGGTCGAAAAATTATTTCCCCCTATAAAGGGGGAAAGGTGTGCGCGAGATCTGCAGCTGTCGATGCGCATATTTCGCCGTTGTTTACGCCGTAGGTGTTAACAATACCAAGATAGCCTGCGATTTATCAGCCCTAATTTGCATCGCGCGAGAAAGAGAGAGAGAGAGAGACAAAGATCCGTTTGCGTTTGATGCGGCTCTAAATGGTGGTTTTATTACCGCGCGCGGAAATTATATACGCGCACGCCTCATTTAATCATCGTTATTGACGACTTGTGCGATTACCTGTTGACGGTTATCGCTCCAGCCGACCCCCCGCTGGTTCTGCTTATCGTCGGGATTGTACGCGTATTATCGACATCGGATGCCATTGTTCGACGTGACGTTTCGCACACATTTATATCTACCTATCTCCATCTCCCCGGCCCTCCCGTATTGCCGCGGGATGTAATTAATTCGTTTACCCGCGTATCCTTTTGTATTCGTCGACGTTCTCTCTGTCACCGAACCGTTCGCCTCGTGTGCAGCATGTCCGCTCTTCGCCTCTCGGCTTTTCCTCTCCGCGTTTTTCTACCAGCTCCGTCACCTACCTCTTCAGCGCGCGCGCGTTCCCTCTTTTTTCTCATTTTCCCGCGCTCTCCTCCTCTCCCGACTCTTTCTCCCTTCTTCCCCGTTCTCTGGCGTGTCGCCCTTTTGTTAGTCTTTCTATCCTACTCGACTACGTGTTTTTCTCGCGCAACTCCTTCCTCTTCCTGATCCTTTTATCCTTCTCTCCAGTTCACCCCTCTCTCCCTCGGCGTTTCGCCATTTTTCTCTGTTTTTGTATCTTTTCTCGAGCGATCCTCCACCTCCGCTACTCTCTCTTTCTCTCTCGCGCACTTTTGCTCTTTATTTTTCGGCCGGATTGGCTTGTCCTTTTCCTTTCCTGTCGTTGGTCTCTCTCCACCGGTTTTGTAGCACCTCTCGTCTCTCTCACTCGACGCTGTTTTTCCGGTCCTCTTGTATTCATTCTTACGTTTAATGATAACGGAAATTACATTGTTCACCGCGTCTCTTTCCGGAGGGGGATCGCACCTCCGCGATTGAGGTTTAAATTAATCCCTTAACGCTTAAAAAGCACCAGATAGAATTAGCGTTCCCATTGGTCTCTTAATTTTTATTACTACTTTCACGACTGTACGGCGATTGCGATAAGCAATACTCGATAAATCTAATAATTTACTATAATTCTTAGTCTCTACGGGATTTGCACATTAACTGTTCATCGTAAAAAAATCGGTTTTATATAGTTGTAGAAAATAATAGACGATAAGATAAAACATAATTAATAAATTTAAACACTTTATTATAATAATATTTCCGTAACGGTTACAATGTCCTCGTCTCTGCATAAGAGAAAAATTATTTTTAATTAAGGAAAATATCCCCCCATATCAAAAGCGAAAAGACGAAGGGAATTATTATGAAAAGCAGGTCCTCCACGTCGAAGGACTCTGGACATCCCTAACTACCTTTATATCGCAGCGACGTCGATGGGAATCACGGGCGGTGGTTATAGTCCGTCGCGTTCGCAGACGCTTTAGCGTCACGAGATTACTTTCACGCTCGGTGCGCTTTTATTTCGCCCTTTCTCGAGGCTCTCCTCCTCCTCCTCCTCCTTCTCCCGGCCACCAGCACCCCCCTGTGTGTCCTCCTCCCCGTGTATCTTACTCTTTTATTCCCCCTTGATCCATCCTTCCTACCGGCTTTCCCGACGACTTGGTCGTTGCGCGTACTTTAGTCCCTCGGTGCTCTCTCCCCTTCGACTCCCAACCCCGTTCGTCGTCTCTTCCTCTCCTTCTTTTCCCTTCGTTTATCGCACTCGCTCCCTTTCTCGCGTTACTACTTCTCGACCTTATCTTTCATCCTCACGCCCTTTCTTCCCGTCGCTCGCCCCGACGCTCTCGCACCCTCGGCTCATCCGTCTTATTCTCTTTTACCCTCTCTCTTTCTCGCACGCGCACGCCATCGCCTACCATCCCTAACTTCGCCTTTTTCGTTTGTCCGTTTTTTCCTCCCTCTCTCTCTCTCTGTCCCACTTTCTTTCTCATCCTTTCGATCGGTTACTTTTTCTTTCCCGTTGTCCTGTTCACCTGTTTGCTCGGTTACTTCTTTCCCGTTGTCCTGTTCTCACTTTTGCTGCTCCCCCCCTTCTCGCGTGTCATCGGCGATAAAGCCGGCGGAAGCTGCCCCTCGTCGATTCAATCGGGATCGAGAGAGAAAGAGAAACGCAGTGAACACAGTGGTTCGTAAACAGCGATCCGGTTCGTCGAACCCGAACCCGCGATTTGCCACGAATTCAGGGGTAAACCATTCGACAAATCACGTCCGCGCGCGCGGTATGGAAAAGAGCGAGCGCGCCTGCAACCCGGGGGCTTCATCGTCGACCGGCAGATAGGTCGGTGCGATGTCGCGGGGCCGCAGATTTGAGGCGATAAAAGCGGTCGCTCGCTCACGCGACAACTCGCGCTCCGGGGCGTAACGGATAATTGGATCGGTTTCTGCAGGAATGAACCGACGGGGGACTCGGCAATCGAAACAATTCATTGTAAGAGAGTCCCCGGTGCTCTGTTCCGCTATTTTGACATCCCGCTCCCGCATACGAGAAATTTCTCCCGGCTCTCTACGCTAGACTAGAAACTCGGTCAATCCGCCATTTTCAGGCGGGAGAAATTAACATAATTCGCCATTAAATCGCGGCAAACGTAGCGAATGATTCTAAGATAAACCAGAATAATTAGACCGAGTGAAAAAAAATGTTCACGAATTATAGAAAATGATAAAAATATATTTGCAGATAAACGGAAATATCTCTGGGCGAAAGCAAAGATAAGTGACTGTGATAAATTCAAGATAGAAGAGATATAATTTTTTTTTTTCTGCCGCCAATTTATCGAACGATAGTTCAAAATCAATCATGACGGCTGGAGTAAATCACGCATCGCATTGGCCGAATGCCGACTTGAGTCGCGGGAGTTTTCCGAAGAGGAAGAAGATCTCTTCAGGCTGTTTCACTAAAGAGGCGACCGGGAATAGACGCGGAGCCGCTTATCCCGTGCGGTCGCGAATAAATAAAGTCACGGCCTGTTCCCAATCTAGAGATGGGATAGGGGAATTTCTGATATCCCGGGATAGGATGGGAGTTGTCGTATTCCCGGGGTTAGAGCTCCAACCGCACAATACACAATCGTGTCATATTGTATTCCTTCGTCGTCGGCTAAACGCGGTTAAGGAAGCGGTAATGGACGCAAATATTTCCTTCGATAACGAGACTTAATTAGTTTCAACGGCGCAATTGTCGGTTCCACGCGACCCTTCGAATTGCTCTAATAACTCTTTACTACTGTTCCCTCGAAGCACCTCAAATTATCCTTGTTCTTTCTCTTTTACTTTCTTCAAATTTTAATACTATTCTTTTAATACTAACTCTTGTGATAATTTTCTTTTTATTGATAATGGTATATATTAGAGTTTCAATATCTAGAGAAAAATTGATTTTTATATAAATATACAAGATTAAGTTTTGAAAATTTCATGTGAAAACTTCATCGATGATAAACCGCGACGGAGAAGCTTCCGACATATTTTTAACACTCATTATCGCATTACCCGATAACTGCGGCTCGCAAACTCGACCGCGCGAATTCAGTAAGACAACGTGGAAAAAAGCGGCAAATCCACCTCGAGCGGCTGTTCATTTTTCCGGCTATTCATCGTCGAAAAAACGTCGTTGGCGCTCAATGTCGCATTAACCGGACGAGGGTACCTACTACTCCCTGCATCATCTCCAGGCGGAAAATCTTTATCGTGGGGAACGTTAGGGGAAAAAGTTTTTACGAGCGTACCGCGAGAGAGCGGCGAAGAAGTCACGTTATATAATTTTACGCGGGCGTTTCGCGTTAGAAAGGCTTACTTTCTCTCTCTTTCTCTTCACTCTTTATCATCCTGTGCTACTTCACCGCGTATAATCTTCCTTTATTAATTTCTCTTCTTTAATCCGTTCTGTTTTCCCCACGAGCGTATAACCCTTGTCCACGCATAAAGCCACCCTCCAGCGGAACGGAAGGTCAGTTTATGGCAATAATCAGAGGGTTACTACACAAATAAATTCCAAAAAGTTCCTTAACTTCTCCCGAACTCTCCGGTTAATAAATACCTGTTGTCTCCGCGAAGCAGGATAAAGTCCTAATTATGATCGCGCGTTTTTCAAGGAGAAATTATAACTATCATAATTTAATTTCCGTATCTTTTATGGATATAACAGTCGACGATAATTCAGAACGATAACATTGCAGACTAAAGGGATAAATTCGATAAGATAACAATCTTGTCTTATTTCTTCGCATTTTACGAGGGAGAATTATGGCTTCTCAACTTTTTGCTGTCGGTATTCCGAAAAAGCCTGCGAAACGAGGCTACTCTTTCTCTCCCTCGTATTTAAATAATAAATAAATGCGGGGCAAATTATCCAAAGTGCCTCTGTGGCCGGAGCGGCTTTATTTATTCGGGACGCTCTTTGTGACGTCCGTCATCGAAAACCGTTCGTTCGATATCATTAATTCAGACCGAACCCGAGCACTTAGACGGTCTTCTCATCGGGCATCTTCAGTCAAGGGCCTTCAATTCACTCGGCGCTCATATGAAGAGAGAGCGAGAGAGGGCAAAACGTGGGGTCGCCATGGTGACCCCTCTTTTCGTAAGTTCGTCGTATCCGCCCGTTAAATCCGTTTCATTCGAAACTGGCGAAACGCGTGATTTCAAGTTTCCCGATAGGAGATTTCGCTGAGAAGCCGTTCCATAAGTTATTTATCCTCGTTGCAGCGACTCGGCACGTCATTTAACGAGAAGCGTTAATTATCGCCGTTGTCCTTTGCCACTCGAGAGAATAACCGAAAGAGGGAATCCCGCTGTACACTCGCCGACTATAAATAAGATACGCTATTTTACGCACGCATTTTGTATGCACCGGCAGCGACGAGAGGCGAGGAGAAAAGACGGGAATTAGTAGGTGGGTTTTGTTGGTTAACGAGTTTGGCGAATCGATTTTTCCTACAGCGAGAATCTTGCGGTCGGTTGCAACTTTCGAAGAGTTCGTTATTGAATATCTTGTTAATTAAGTCTCGCGTATATTAAGCTTTCCCTAAATGAGGTTCCACCGGATAATTATCGAAAAACACGATTTCACTGCTCGTTTAATACCAACTCTTAGATCGAGTGAATCGAGAATCTTTAATTCTCGATGTTGAGTCAATGCTTTCGAATGAGAGCAATCGATATTGTCTCTTTTATATTTTAAAGATAAAAGAATGAATCTTTCTGATTAAAACATTGTAAAATTATCTCCGTAAGAGATGAAAATATCAAGATAGTGCGTTAAACTTTCGAGAGAAACTGGCAGACAAGAAAATATCATTGTCGATTTAAATCCACGCGCAGATAAATTTTATTTCTTAAAATTTCTATTCAAAGTTCATATATCAATGTGTATTTTTAATATGTAAAAAAATTCTAAGATAAAATATGTCAAATAGCTGTCATGCTAAATTATGATCTAAGGATTTTGGAGAGAACAGCGCCTGAATATATATATATAAATCGTTTCACGCACATAGTTGGAGATAACGTAATTTCTACAAAAGTGAAAACTCTGGCGAAAAGGGCCAATTTTGGCGAAACCGAGAAACAAGAAGTCCGCGATGGCCGGTAGAAGTGGCTGCAGTATTTTCTGCGAAAAAAGATCCGAATGTTCTCTCGTATAATTTATCCCCCAGCCGAGCTTTCCGCGCCATCGATTCGCCGACACTGATTGCCCACGATCCTTTCACCGGGGATTTTTCAGGCGCGAAGGGATCCTCGTGACTTAAATCAGAAGAAGATAAAAAGGAGGTACGACTGGTCAATCCTCCCTCCTCCTCTT
>NW_021853511.1:43702-49591 GCF_003651465.1 Formica exsecta
CTTTCCCTCATCCGCCACCATCTTTGACGGACCATCTTCCGACAATATTTGGACAGTCCCTCGATTTCGCAGCGTTATTGGCAGATACACGTCCTCGTCCTCGCATACGTCTTCGTCGCGCGACGTGCATTACTATATATCGGCGAAGTCGCGCGATCACAGCTGTCTACCCGTGGAGTTTTATGGCCGGGCGTTTTACATTTGCGGCGCGAGGTCGCTCGGAAAACCCACGTACACATCCCGCGCGCGGCATAAACAAGTCGAGTGTATCGATCAGGGCCGTATTTTCGGCGCTGGCATCCGGATGCATGGTTATCGTGCGAAAGAGACCACCGCGAAAGGAGGATCATCACGATAGCTGCACCACCGTGTGCTTTCACAGAGAGCGCATTCTTCGTATAAGTAAAATTAAGTTCTCATCTATACCTTCAATTATATCCGCCACTGTGCGAGAGCAAAGTTTAGATGGACCCTCCAGAAAATTCTATCTTTGTTCGATTATTAGCGTTATAAAATTTTGGCAACTAGGCAATTCTATTTTCTCATTTTAAGAAGGATTATAAAAATTGGCGGAGAGATCTAAAAATTGACTATATCAGCATAATAATCTGATTCGAAATATAGTCTACAAAAGCTCTGGATTAAACTTTACGCTAAAAAAATCGATTAGACGGCGGACTTGCCGATGACAAATTCGCCATCGATGCGAGACAAAACACACCTTACAAGCCTCATCGCAGATAAATCTTCGTTATCGATAAGGGAGGGTTCCTGCGATCGTGTCTCGGGGCCCTGGACAACGATAAATCCGACCCTGCCACGCCAATTTCGCGGCCGATCGAGAGGTCCGATTACCCTTACAGCCGGGTATTTTTCGTTAGGCAAATAAGAGCGTGGAGACTCTCGACAAAAAATGGCGCTAATAAACGCGCGCTCGCGTGCGGGGGCTGGTAGAGCATTACTTTTCTGTCCGCGATATCCCGTTCGTCTGTAATTCGCGAAAGGGACAGAAGCAGAGAGGACAAAGAGAGAGAGAGAGAGAGAGAGAGAGAGAGAAGGAGGAGAGAGCTGGAGAGAAAGCGCAGTCGAAGGGCAGTCGATGTAGTTAACTCGACGATTTACTGTCTCTCGACACGGAATTTTCAATCGCGGCTTCCAAAGTGATCGTACCATGCCCGGGAAATAAACCGTTCGTTCTATACGGATAACCTTTTAATTTCCTAACTCGGTGACGGGGGGAGGGGGGCGGGGACATCGAACTCGCGCACGGATTCCTTCCTCGATGGACGCAGCCGCTATCGTTATTCCATTATTGCCGAGACACCGGCTCGGCGACGTTTGTTTTGCTTATCGGTGCCGTCGTTCGATACAAGTGGAATTTCGAAGCGCGGTATCGGCCATTTTTCTCGCGATAGTGACAGATAGCGCAGAGAGATCTCGCAATTCGCGATAATCCGATTTGCGAATTCAGATATTTCATCTCTCGGAGATACGTAGTACATTTCGAAATTATCGCGATGTCTGTCATTGGTGGATTCTTCTGAATAATTTCGATTTTGAATAATTTACGATCTTTTATTTCCTGTCGCATCTATTTTAATCAAATTAACAAGCTTTCCCTAAAATTGATTGCAATCGTGAAAGAAAGTGCGATGGTTTTCGAGATATTTCGCGTTCTTGACGATTCATCGCGAGACAATGTAAAGGAATCGCGAGAGAAACGTAACAAGTTAAATGCGTCTTATTCCAGATACAAATTTCAAACGTATAATTTAACTGTAATTTTACAATCTATCTTTCCCCCGACTGAGAGAACCCAGCATTTGAAATTTTCTTTAAGCTTCGTTGCGCTTGTATTTACTCCGAGAAGCGATGAAGCTAAGAGATGCACAAATGTAATGAAAAATAAATGCAAATGCGAAAAGTTTGCCGACTTGCTCCGCTTGCGATTGATTAAAAGTTCATCATTCTTTCGCAATAAGCTTCCAATATCCATATCTGTAGTTGCGCGTTCAAGAACAATGGAGAAAGGAACGTGGGATGTGGGAGTGGGAGCGGGGAGATCAGAGTATTGAAGATTTATTCGATAATATGAATGGTTGTAGAGAGAGAGAGAGAGAGAGAAAGAAAAAGAGAGTCCTCGCTTGTTGCTTTGTCGCCCTGTTCTCTCCCGGCCATTTTACTCCGATTCGCTGAAAGTCAATTCTGATTTTTTACAATAGCGAATTTAAAGTAACACAGTTTTTTTAACGGCGTTGCCTTTCTCGCGCACAGTAACGTGAAAACGTGAGAGCGAAAGTTCAAAAGCGAAAGATTGCATAAAAGTTATCTTTTCACGCTGGACAGGAGTTAAACTATCCGGACTTTTATATAATTTTTTTACTTCAAATCCGTCATTATACATTAAACTTATTAACGCCATTAAAAACAATATACTGCAATAATTTCATTGTGTAAAAAAGTTTATATATGTATAATCTGTTTTAATCATAGTTTTAATTCAGGTAATCTGTTTTAATTATAAATGTTTGAAATTTAATATTATATACATCTGTGTTGGGGGAAAGAGAAAGAGATCTCGTTCATAGCAACACCCCCGACCACAATCACGCCATCGTGTTCTCCGACTTTTATCGAATCATCTCGACAATCTAGATTACTGAGGGTGTACGTCGCGCATATCTACAACGGAAATCGGGATTCTTCTCCAGCCATTCGACACCGAGGACATTGCCTCTCGTGTAGTTCCGATCCGGGGGATATATCCGATCGAGAGAGAAAGGGAACGAATCGCTCGAGCGGATATCGTCATCGTCGGGGACCTCGTGTCTGGACGGACGCGAGTCCGCTTAATTTTGCCGTCCTTCCCCGCTCTCCCCGGGGCTGGAATATTGTTTTACGGAAATAGTACACCGTTTCACCTGGGAGTCCTCCTCTCGGGAAGCCGGCTATCTGCCGGCCGTATCGGCTACCCCGGTCGCGTTGCGCGTCGCGACGCGACGCGACGCGACGCGTCACGGAGAGGGCAAACGGTGTCGTGTGTCAGGTTAGAGGGTCGCCGCCCGATGGCAGAAGGGCATTGTTGTTAGCCGAGTGCGGAGAGGGTGCCCCGGGGACAGCACCCGGCAAGAGAGGAGAGAAGGGAGGTGAAGGGAACGCGGACGTGTGCTCGGCGTAGCGTACCGCGGCGAGAGAGATAGCGGAGGTGAGATATATACGGGGTGGCTCCGAACAAGCGCACTTCCTCACTCCGTAAGGGCCGAGTGTGGCGAGTGCCCTCGCCAAGGTATCGTACGGAAGGAAATTGAAGTTCGTCCTTTTGCGGCAATCGCGATACCGAGAGAATCGAGACGCGTCAGTTCCGTAGGATCCCTCCTTGGAAAATCACTCGTGTTTAACGCAAGCAACTCACGAATTTTTTTCCAGACCATTTATTAATATCGTCTTTATCCTTCGATATATAGCGAGAGCTTCGGAATATCAGGGTTACTCTCGCTAGCGCTTAACCCTCCTCGAGAATTATTGGATCCTCGACATTTGGCTCCAACGATGATGAAACGCGCACCTCATTCGCTATCTGTCGTTAACGGAAGTACGGTCTGCCGGAGACACCCCGTGCACACGGGTTCGTTCACGTTTGCGGTGGCAAATCGATGGTGGGTACCATTGGGGAGGGAAAAAACCCATCATAATTCTCTGGAAGCTTTCTAGCTTCCCTTCTCCTCCTTTTGCCTGCTGCCATTCGACTCACGCACTCGCACCGGTCACGCGGGACCATCGTCGTCAGTGGCGCGCGAAGGGACACGTTTTAATATAATGGTAATAAACGACGTGGTGGATCGCGCGCTCGTCTTCCGCTCGCTGGCCGCCACCGGGATCGATAGCATCGAGAGACATTAAGTCCGGGTCAGCCACGTGGAGACGGCGAGTCACGGCGCGGCGGTGCCCTTGCTCCGGAGGAGGTCGAGAGGCAACGGGTTTCGGGTCTTCGTCGGGTAACCGTGCGCGAGATAGCGAGAGAGCTTCGCCTACGACAATGTTTTATGGTACCGAGAGTTATTGTTGCAGTAATTTCCGTGTTACGGCGCCGGGAGCTTCTTATCGAGGCAGGAAGCGCCCCCGAAGACGCTCGGCGATCTCTCCGAGGAGAATCGCGCGTGCAAGAAAAGCCGGATCATCTCTCTCTCTCCTAACGGCTGCGAAAGCTGTGAAAGGCTCAATTAAACAATTTCCTAAAAAAAAAAACGAAAAAAAAGTGTTAGCGTAAGCCAGTTCAACGCGCACATTGGTTGCATAGAACGCGCTCAAAAGAGAGAGAGAGCGCGTGCGGAGGTATATATATCGCGCGCCGCGTTCACTATGCTATGTTTTGGGAGAGAGAAAGAGAGACAGAAAGAGAAAGAGGGGAAAAATAGCGGAAGAGAATAAAAGTCGCGTGCGTGAAAAACCGGCGGCGATTGACCGATCGAATATGGGCCAGCGGGCTTAGTCGACTTAAGTCCATTCTCCATATTTATTTATATTCATACTACTATGTGACATCCCTACGATCCGACCATATAAATTCTCGATATATCCGCGTGCGCGTCCCGTCTTTTTGTCTAGTTGCTCTGTTTTTTTTTTTTTTTTTTTTTTTTTTTTTTTTCCCTTTTTTTTTTCTTTTTCCTCAATGTCAGATTTGGTTAGGCTAGGCAAGGAAATGTCAATCGCGCGTGCAAGAAAAGCCGGATCATCTCTCTCTCTCCCTCTCTCCTCTGATATTGTATACGGAGACGTGCCTCGCGAGATGTTAGATTTCCTCTCCACGCAAGTCTTGTTACGGCAATTTTAATTCGTAATGCGCTTTCTGTCAATTGCGCTGGCCGCGGTGCGGAGAGGTTCTTTGTACTTTATTATAACATCGATAGTATTGGCGAACAAATGTTATTTTTATTAAGAGAAGAATAAAACATATAATTATCTCTTATTTCATCAAGAATTAAATATTTAATGATTTCTTTCATAAAATATAAGCTAAATCGTTACTTAATCCAATTTGTACACGACGTACAAGAGTATCGTCAGAAATATTTTTAGACAGCGTATCGGAGAGATAATCACTATAATTTACATGCTTCACACGTTATACATAAATTAGTCTGATTGCTACATTTTTATGTACGTCGATGTCGCATACGATCTGATTAATTAACGTGGATAAAACCGCGATCGTCACTGTCATCGCAGCTGTCGATACGTGTTAAAGAAAATTGGCACGGAGACTCATTTTCTGGCGAGAGGTAGGAGAAGGGACGGAAAATGCACAATCGCGATCTAGAGGGAGGGAGGGAGGTCTAACAAAGCGGTCGAAAATAGATGATTCGAAATCAACAGGTCCGCGTATTAGCGTTTTACGGCGCGCGACCTACAGGTTTACAGCGGCGGGCTCGCTGTAATGACGGGGAATTTGCTTAATACACCGCACGGAATGTATCAGACGCCGAACTTCGTGAATCAGAGAACTCTCTCGTCCTCCTCCTCCTCCTCCTCCTCTTGCACCCTCGACGTCCCGGCGGCGCCGCCACCGCCGCCGCGTCGAGACTGTCTGCGGGTGGGGGAGGGGGAGGGGGCATCAGACAAATGAATCGAATTAAGATCTAATCACGACGATAATCTATCTCAGACCGGCATCTCTCTCCGAGTCATGTAGCATCCCCGACGACTCCGTGCGGGAGCGAGCGAACGAACATCGCGAAACTTGTGCCGTTCAACTTTACGCGAACACTTCGGTTCGCAAACCGTCGTTTCGTGAACGCCGGTTAACCCTTTCATGCCGCGTATCGGCGGGTAGCGATAAAATTTACGATGTCAATTTGATAGGAACCCGATTAAAAGCGTCTTGTTAAAAAT
>NW_021853511.1:49755-61411 GCF_003651465.1 Formica exsecta
TGTTAAAAATTAAAGGGATAATTTAATATGAGAACGAATTGAAATATGCAGGACGATCGAATTTTGGGACTGAACTAAATACAGAGATCAAATTTGGGATGGTATAATTTAATAGTTGCAAAGGATCTGAACGTGAAAAATAGAATAAACGGAAAATAAAATTTAAACGTAGGATAAGATTTGTTTTTTTACGCTTTGTCTTTTAATCTCGTTATTTTGATTTCTGCATAAAAATAAACTTTACTTTATTAGACGATAAAGAATGAAAATAGAAGAAGAATTAACATCATTTCGAGCATTCGACAATTGCTTTACAACGTGCATCGAAACGACCCGATACCCTTCGCGCGATCGTCGGATATTCGTGCGAATTTTCGTAAAAAGCACGGTGAATCTACGATTTACGGCTGACGCGAACCTCGGTCACGGAGTTGAATAATTCGTACTCGAAAATCCCGCGGCGTCAAAAATCACGCTCGTGAAATTCCATCGACATCGCGAGTAATAGAACTCGTTTCTCTCTCTCTCGCTCTCTTTCTCCTTCTTTCCTCTTGTCGCCCCCCCCCCCCCTCTATCTCTCTCTCCCTTTCCATAGAAATATTAACCGCCCCGATTGCGCCGCAATTGGCGCAGCTTCACGTACGATTTGATATTTATTGATTTCATGGTTGGGAGTGACGTCATCGTTTATTATCGACGCTCGAGGGAATGCAGTGGCTTTCGTAAGTCGGCGCGAAATTGGTCCGGCAGAGTAAACGCCGTGCATGATAGCATTGTAGGAGGATTTTAGCGGCGTGTACTCTCCGGGGAATTGTTCAACGAGAGTGCGGGATTTCGCGGCCAATGACAGCAAAGGTTTGTCGATCATTGACGAGCGAAGAAAGAAAACCTTCAGAGAAAGAATATGGTCGGCCGACCTTTTAATTCTCCGACGCAGGATTCAATTTTTGCTTCATCTAAAAATTAAACGCGAAATATCACAAGGATAATCTAAAAAACATAATAATTATACATAAAAAAAACTTGTAAATATTTGAAGCTCAAACGCATTAAAGTTTGCGAGAAGACACGCGTGAATTACTCGGGCAAAACTAGACTAATGTCAAAACAATTTCTTATCGCGCCGCGTATGACATAACGTTATCTCGGGGCGGACGGCGTCCCCGCAATTTACGCCGCGACTTACGGTAATCGTGACAGACGTTTTCCCGGTCTACAAAGAGTCGCAAAATAACGCCCGTCGCGCGTTATCGCTGACGTGCGCGGACACGCGCGGAGACAAAAGCTCGGGTTCTCGCGATAGTAATAAACGACGCGAGACAACGGACGCGAGGAGAAGAAGGAAGCCCGGGCGAGAGAGGAAGTTCTCTTTCTCTCTCCCAAGGAGATCAATAGCGCGATGACATTACATTTTTACCACGACGAAGATATAAATGGTGCTCTCCACCATTAGAGAGTGCGGCCGATCGATATTCTATCTACTGTCGAATATACGCGTTACGCCAAAAAGTGTTGCTTTTCTGTAGCGGTGGAAAGAGGGAGAGAAAGATGTGGCTCTCAGTTTTCTTACCGAGAAGTAATTTCCCAGGACGCAGCGAACGGCCAAACTTCTCTCGCGATTCGTATCGAGAAATATGGATACATACGACGCGAACCGCGCGAAAAGGGCAAAGGGAGTAGAACCGACTGAAAAGCGAATAACGATTCGTTAAATACACATTTCGCGAGTCCAAATGAAGTGACGGATTTTATGCTACTTTTACTCGAGTACAATTATCGTATTATGAATTATCTTGAGAATAAAAGCGGAATATACAGAGTCTTAGCGAAAATCAAGCGAAGAGAGAGAATTTGAGAAGCTTGAAAACGGATTAAGTTCACGAGATAGCGTGAAGTCCTTTTTAAATATGTATATATGAACTGGCATGCATCTAAAGCGGACCTAATCGGTTATGAACCTATTTTATGAATAATCTTATTCAATGTTCATATAACTACAACGCTGAGTTAACAAAACGTAACGGGGGAAATAAATTAAATTATGAGACAAATAACATTTTTAGTCGGTGTAACACTTGAATAAAGAATAAATAGAAAATGCGCTCTACGTTTTTACGCTTCTCCGCCTCATCCGACCGCGCTATTTCATCTTTGCGTCGTATAATCGTCACGACGAGAGGCTCTAAAGAAAAGAGACTCTAAAAAAGCTGTTCTTCTGTAATAATAATAAGAACAATAATGAGACGATATTAATAACGGCAGCTAGATCAAAACGGCGCGGCGCCTCGTTGTACTTTGCTCTTCGTTCTCACTGTTTCGCGAAAGTTAATTTTTCTCTTTTCGATTTTAATGACTTGCTTTATTAATTCGCGTCGTTTATTTGTTCGATAATATCGCGAGCGACGTAATACCTCGGCGAAGCTCAATAATGGGAGACTCTTTTCTTTGTAAATACCTGTTGTTTTTCCTCTCTCTCTCTCTCTCTCTTTTTAACTATTTCTTGCATCCGTATAATCCCATTTGCATCGCTTGTCGCATATATTGAAAGTTTTATTTACACTCATCAGCGGGCAAACTCTCGCAATATGTCCATGAGCGCGTCGAAATTAATATTAAACTATCCGGCAAATACAAATTTTGCGCTTCCTCTAAATTTTTCAGAATATGTTTTACGCGTGCATTAACCGCGCGAACGAACGATCTGCCAAATAATAACTCCGAATGTCCCTCGATGTGAATATGCGAACAATCGCGGTAATTCTTTCGGGAGGAAAAAAAAAGAGATAACGATAAATAGAGAGAATTTAATAAAATATAATTATATTTTTTTATAATTTTTTTCACATGTGATTATATAGACAATCTCTAAAACTATATATGTTCAAGTAACATCAGAAAAATATATATATATATATATATATGCACGTGCAATTTAACATATATATATATATATTTTCAATGTCCCATACTCTCTCTCTCTCTCTCTCTGTTGTTTCGCGCACGGGACTGTTTTTTCCTCGCGCGTTCTATCGCGACTCGATATAACGTCCGTTGGGGCTGAATTATTAGACGAAAGTACACATGGCGCGGATTTCGCTTCCGCGACCGCGTGTCGAGCACGATTTAATCGTGACAAACGTCGCGATCGTAAATCCGGTATCGTTAAGGGCTCATAAAACCTATATTAAGCCCATCGGTCGATTCTCATTCAAAGACGATTCGCGGATAAAATTAATGGTGTAATACACGTCGGTGAGCCTCGCGGCGATATTCGACGCGATTTGCGGGAAACGAGAGTAGTATCGAAAATCGTGGATTCGCGTCAACTTTAGATATTACAGTTGAAAAATTCTATACGTACTTTTCTAGACGTACTTTTACGAACATACATTTTAACGGTCACTTCTAATTTAATATTCCATATTCTAATTAAGCGTAATTTACTGTTTTATAAATGGTGCGTTTTAAAATTGGCATTTAAAATAAAATGTTTCGCGAGTTTAATTTTTCATAATTTTAATTTATATTTCTGAAATATTAAATTAAAAATTTATTTATTCTATTATATTTGTGAGGTGAAATTCTCGTCGTCTTTTCAACATAATGGGATGACGTATATAACGGACGGCTTAGTCACGAGCTCCTTTTTCCGTGACGGACATCACCACGTGGTGCGTCATTTGGCCCTGATAGAAATCGTGAATTCGAATGTTTTACGGCAGGACGGCCCTAATATCGCAATTGAGATTAATGCTATGCTAATGACAGTGGTGGGTAATGATATAATATATAATCCGGACATTTAGTCTTTAATCATTTTGGCACTGACGCATTCGCGACCTTTTATCAAGCTGAATAATGAAGAATTCCGCATAATGCGTATAATTACGATGTAAATCCGTTATATTTGCATTAAAATATTTATATTCGCGTTATTGTTAAATTTTATATATTAAATTGTCGCCACCAGCAATTACAGTAATTTCGCCGCAATGTAATTTAAATAAAAAATGGTCCTCCATATATATATTAAATTATACTATCTTATGATCAAACGATAATTGTATAATGCGCAGGCTACTCTTAAGGATTAAAAGATAAACCTTCAATTATACCTCTGGATTACTAAAGTAGTTAGCGGCAAGATCGGGTCAAGTATAAGTAATCAACTTTCGCGAGATTAAATATAACGAATGCGTGCGTTAATCGCGTGCATTAATTACGTCAAAACGCGCGTCGCAATTGCACTCGCAAAACGCGAGAGAGAGTAATCGGAGGGATAAATATAAATGAGAACCGCGATAGAACACACACACACACAAATGCATACGTAATATTTTTGATAGAACAATTCGTGTTCCTTGTCGAGGAAAAGTAATTCTCGTTCCTCTTGCGATCTTAACGCAGGTACAAACTTAGAACTGTATATACGCCGAGATGTCATAGCGCGGTAAGAAAATCGACCATTGGCGCGAGGAGCGAGTACAATCCTTCTTAACTCGTCGAGATAACAATCGATCTTCAACGCTCGAACGCGGCTCTTTGCGAGACAAGGCGTCTCCTTGTTTCACAACCACGACTGCAGCCGCGGCGGCTCGAGACAGTGCGAATAAAACCCTAAGACAAATAAAAAGCACGAGAGCTTCAAAGGGCCAAAAACCGGTGTGATAGCTTGCTCGGTGCAACACAGCTCCGTGTTTCTCTCTTTCTAAAGAAAAATAAACCCGATTACACCGTCTGCGCTGCATTTGCTTGGAACCCCGGGGCAGCCCTCCCTCTCTCTCTCTCTCTCTCTCTCTCTTTCTCTCTCTCTTTCTTTCTTTCTTTTTCTCCGCAAATTCACTCCTTTCCTTGCTTACATGAGCATTGTGCTGCGTTACTTAAATAGGACGTTATACAAGGCATTTCACGTTTCCCGCCTCCTTTAACGCAAATGTGTACTTTTTGCTATTTTATAGTTTCCTTTACCTAAAACTAGAGATATTGAAAGTTATTTTCTTCTTACGATATCTCAACGCTCTTTATGCCAGCTATTATCTTCGACGAGAATCGAAAAAATGTGTGTAATATTATTATAATGGCTGCAATAAGATAGTTACGAAACCAATTTCTGTTTCTGAAGTAATTACGTTATTTCTCCCGACACGTTGAAAAAATCGTAGCTTCACAAATTATTTGATTCGAAATTTCGCAGAATGCATATCTATTCTCTGTTGTTTGCCGTTTTGCAATCCCGGCTTATCTCCGCTTCGTGCTCTTGTGTGTGTGTGTGTGTTTGTATGTATGTCTCGTACTCGCGACTTTAACCAATTTTCTTTGTGCCCGAATGCAAACTCGGCATCGGCTGCTACATCCGGGAGGGCTAATTAAGGCCGCAAAAGTTGCACGGATGCAAAGTCAATCTATTTTAATCTGGCTTTAATGGCTCGAACCGGGATCTCTCGGAATCGATAGTACGATGATCCACCGGAGAATTGTCACTGATTATGCGCGACGGAAACGCGACTTCCTGATCCCGTGATTTCGTTACGTCGAGTCCGTACGCGCCTAGACTGCATCATCTGATGTAAAAAAAGTAGCAAAAGAATTTGCAGCAGAGAACAGAATATCGAGAGAATATTGAGATAACAACACCATTGTGCTTTAACGATATTATATGATAGTCGTATAATAATATAGCAATATTATCATAGACGCGCGCTATAAAAACACGTGTAATAAAATTACACACATTACGCGTTATTATTCTACGCGATATTATAATAATATAACCATTATATATTTAATAGACAGAAAACTAAATATATAAAGTTTCGACTGCTATTCAAAACTTTTGACTATTTCGCCTCTATTACATTCACGCCGAATGTCGTGTGCGAAACGACGATCTTGCGATTCGTATAGATCACTGCCAAGACCCGACACGCACCGGCTTGGCATAGTTCGGCCAATCAAACTTCTCGGGGAATGTGCCACAGCGATTTCGGGATTACGGGGTTTCAAACGAGAAAGCGAGAGAGAACCATCGGCGTGTACCTCGTCGCTGGATGTGCTCTACTCGCGAGCGGGTAGAATCTCGCACCGTTCCGGTCCTTTCAATCTGTTACGCTTATCTCGGGCGATTTTCCCTACTTAAGCCTAAGTCGACTTAAGCTCGAGTCTCCTCCTCGCGACGGGTCAATTGTCGACGTTCGACTTTGCGCGACCGCCCTACAGGATTGGCTGGCTGACTTGCCCTAAGTGAGTTGCGCTTCACCCCCAACAAAACCCCTAATAAGGATCGCGGTGCTCCAGATGTAATGTCGCACGCGCGAAAATAATTCGCTTCTTATAGGTTCGATTAGTAATATTAGTAGTAATATTTTTTAATAATATTAAATAAAATTGACGTAATCGCAACATAAAAAATAATCGAAGATGTTTCGTATCGATCGCGCGCTATTGTATTGTATTACGCGCGAGTTTTTATTCGCCAAAGAGAGCGCAAAGTTTAATTCCCCTTCATCTGTGACGTGCACCAAAGTGCAATTCAGCTTCCGCTTTAAAGACTATGAGAGATCGGCGGTCCTGTTCTCCGCTCACGTAACCCGTCGTCTTGTGTGCCGCGTAAGAGAGGGCGTCTCCAAACATACGACGACGAAAGAGAAGAGAAAGAGACGTCGTTTTCCTCGTCCTCAGACGCCCGGGAGAAGAAAAAGGAAACACAAGGATTGCTACGAGGGTACGTGACGCCTCGGTGTGACGCTAAGAGAAAAGGAGAGAGAGAGAGAGAGAGAGAGAGAGATGGAGGAAGGAAAGAGCGTGGCAGGAAGGACGAGAGGAACTTCCCGTGCAGTAATTTTTTTTCTTCCGATGGACCTCCTCCGCGACTCTGCACGGCGTCGCTTTAAACATACGACAGTGTTTCCCAAACTAATTTCGCCGCCCAACTTCGGGCCTTCTACGAGCGGTCGTCGTCGTTACACCCGCCCGCATTAACGGCGGCAGCCGAGTGCTGTACGGGAGAAGTCTCACCGTATGTCACCTGAACTATGGGTTTTCTCCACCGGGAAAGTTGGAGCGCCAATTTTTATGGGGCGCTATCTACCTCCTCGCGAGCCTTTAATCTCTATTAATTAAATATCTCTCGACTCTCTCTTGTAATTAAAATTCGAAGAACCCGCCTTTATCAATTAGAACGCTATTCTATTTCTTTGCGAAAAACAGATTGGACCGTCGTCTATCACGTGACTCTTTCCACATATTATTACTTCCGTAAAGTGGATTAAATCAGAAAATTGACGGTAATATACGGTGTTTCTCAAATACGTAAAAAAGAGAATCAGAGTAAGAAGTATCTCGCGATTCGAGAAGACATTAATGAACGATGTTATAACGGACACGTGTACAATGGAACTCCTTCAATGACAACTTTCGAAACTACCGAACATCTTCTAACTCCTAACGTCGCTAACAGTTCCTCGTCAGTTTCTTCGCCGAGAGGTCATCGCCGCGGATGAAAATCCGGGCAAAATTTCGCAGACGAAATCAATGTATCGGACAGATTTATTGCGCGCGTGGCGCGTCGTCGATAGCGTGGAAGTTCGTGCCACTCGACCCGATACAAGTCTGAAAAGATTAAAACTTTCCGTGTCCATTCGCGGGAGTTCTTACAGTCATCTTTGCCGATACTTTGAGTACTCGAAGAAGATGGATATCGCGATATGAATTTTCGCTTTAACCGTCGCGAGTTTACGAGTACATGTTATCGGTGCACGCCTGAAAAATGCATACCGCGCGAATTTGAAATTTTCCTCTTACCGAATTTTATTGAGCATTGCAATCTTGCCACGGGAATAAAACGAGAGAGAAATCGTGTTAAAGTATTCTAAACTACGCTATTCCTTTTCTTATGATTTATATATAAATTATAAGCATGTCATTTTCAAAATTACACTGCGCGTGTTCGAAGTTTCTTAGTTTGTTTAATCTAATAAAGCAAAATATGTATTCTTTTAGAGGTCTTGTAACCCTACAAAATATAATATTGCATCTGGAAATGAGTGGTACAATACAATATTGTCAAATATGTCATAACGCATCGCGCGATGCAATACGTAGAAGAATGGATGCTGGAATCATCGAAGCATTGTCAGATGTTCTGTGCAATCTGAAAATCTGGCTTACGTAACGTAATACATCGTGCAACATTTTCGCGCAACAAAATTAACTTCCGACGTAAACGTAAGCTTTACATAGGTAGTGCATTGGCACTGTACGTGGGTTGCTGAGGAGCCACGGGCAATTAATTAACTAGCATATATACAATTACAAGCCATTAATGCCACGTTAACGCTGTTAACACGCGTACAGGACAGGTTTGCAACCTCGTCGTTTAACCATTAAGCCTCGTTGAGTCTCGTGTTACAAGTGCTTCGCCGTTTTTATTACGGCACCTACAAACACACGCGCATTATTTTACCAAAAGATTGCAAATTTTATATACCCGGTATATTCGAATGAATTCACCGCATCAAAAAAAATTAAACATCATGTAACATGCTAACAAGATACGTGTTGCGTCAAAAATTTGCAAAAAAATTTAACCAACATACGGCCGATATTTTATGTATGAAAAATAGTTTGATAAAAATTACACATATATAATCACATTTTTTATTTTGAAAAAAAAATAATAAAATACAATATACTTCTCTCAGAAATTTATTAAATGGTGTGGAAGAGAGACTAATAAAATAGACGAGATATTAGACCTGTCGAACCTGATGAGGTTTGAACGAATGAATTTATGCCATGCCGGCATAAATTGAGCCGTTAAATTAGCAATACACGGCAAACTTGCTACATTTCGGTAGATGAGGTCTTAAACGTTGGATGTAAATGTGAATTAATGACCGAGCGAGACACGTTAGCTATATCCTAATCAAAATATATCCAATGTCGACAGAGAGAGAGAGAGAGAGAGAGAGAGAGTAATAAAGGTAATCTTTGTTTCCACGATACACGATGGGATATAATTGAAGCACACCGATCGTTAAATCTGCGCCAGAAATGGATTATTTGCCGCATATTTTTATAGAATAATTAAAGTTAAGTCCTATCGGCAAAATTCCAAATTTTAGATAGCATAAAAATACTCTTGCGCGAACAATGGCATAAATTCGATATCAAAGAGAAAACTCCCGTAGCTCTTTCCGAAACTAATCTGTATTGAAATTATTCAATACTATTACGATATTACGCGAAAAGTATCTTGCCAAAATTCATGGCTTGAATCACGACTGGCACTCACGTAAAATTACGTAGAGAAATATTGTAACGATTTTCCAAAATTTATTTTCGCTGCATTTATATATTATTTAATTAAACGTATAATTTTATTTTTTGCGCTATTTATTTATTTTCAACGCGAAACGAGAGTCTCGTACTCTACCGTATCGGACACCCGAAATATCCAACTTTCCTCGTCGCGGGATGAGAAGCTAGTTTGGGAAGCACTGACAACGGCGGCAATTCCTCATCCATCTCACGTCCGCGAGTTTCTCGCGGACGTCCCGCGCGCGGCAATAACGAGGGGACTCCGCGGCGCGTCCTGAAGTATTTAAACGTCATTGCGGGATGAATGGGCGGGACACACGGTCGTCAATATCCGCGCCAGGTCCGAAAGCAACGCACGTCGCACGGCGGAAAACGTCGAACGTCCGCGGATGGCAGGCGCGGTGTACACCGGGTGCCCAGTAGCAAGGAATCAACGCGCCGCATGGCGACACGCAATATATCGCTTCGTCGAGGTTGCTTTCAAAGTGACGCACGTGCGCGATCGGGCAGTTTTTCTTCTTCTTTTTTTTTTTTTAAAGCCTTTCACGGAGAAGGTAGATGACACTCTCTCCTCTCTTGTTTCTTTTTATTTCAGGAAACTCGAGAAAGTCCCGGCGCGTAATATATTAAAGAAATAATATCTCTCGTTAAAATGCATTAGCATCTTAAATTGAGTAATTTCTTCTCCATAAATATTGCCCGTTATTCTCAAGCGTCGAGGATAAATTCTGAAATGTCAGAAGATCGTAATACAATTTTACGTTAACGTGATACCGCACGGGAGCGTTTAATTAAAAATTTACGAACTTCCGTTTTCTACCTTTCGCACTTTTGCGTGGATAACGGGGCACCGGCAGACATTTATCTTCGAGTTTTAAAATGTACTGCCTAATGGACGACAAACCAGTCCCCCTTCGAGAACGGTGCTTAAAGCGGAGAGCGATAGGCTATCGCGGACCGATAAGGCGAATGGCACTAGGAAATTAAAGCGAGGCAAGAAAGGACCGCGATGCAGGTGCAGGTGTCTCAAATTGTTTGCAATAGAGGCGACATGCAGGATATTCACAGGCTGATACGCGTAATTGGTGCCAGGCGGCGAAGTTGCCGGCGGAGTTTCTTAGTTTCGCTCGTGCTACCGTCCAATATTTGGCGAGTAACTTATATATTAATTTATGTACGTGGACCATATATATCACATGAATGCGTGAAGATGTATGCGTATGTGTGTGTATGCATATTTATCTATACAAATATAAACGATTCACGCGCATATTTTGTCCTGCATCTTTCATCGCCCATTCGCTGAAAACAGCGCGAAAATTTATATGTATTAATAAATCAAATTAAATTAAATTAAGTATAAATTAAATTAAATAATAAAAAGAAGAATCGACGCCGAACGGGCTCTTTCCCAATTATTTATAATTGGCCGGAAATTCGCTTTTCGATTTTCCGCGCCGTAACAGCGGATCGCACCGATAACAGAAATAGACGCCGTATAACGGCCGCCTATTTATAGGAACGAGTCGAGATAAAAGGATTTATAGGAAGCCGAGTCGAGTCGAGTAGAGAGAGAGAGAGAGAGGAGCCCTCGCGTGTGCCCTGTGTTCCTTCAAACTCTCCGCTACAAATTATCGGGACAGATATTTCCATAGGCATAATTGAGACACCGAACGCGCGCGGCGGCGAATTCGTCGACGATCGATATACGGGGCCGACCGTTTATTTTCAGCTACCCTAAACTATCTCCGGCTAGACCGAGCGTGGAATTAGAAAACGCGGACGAGAAAATGACATGTTGCTATGCAACTAAAACCCTCTTATGAATTTACCTTTAGGGCTTATTCCTACGCTAGATTACACGGCGCGGTCTAAAGAGATGGTGTGTTCGGCTTGCGGGGACGAGGGGGGAGAGGGGGAGTTCAAAGGCTCGCTCGCGCGATGATCGCTAATTTTTAAAGGAGTTTCGTCGACAGGCAGGCGTTAGAGGCAGGCTTTTCGCAGTTCCATCAGAGCCCGGCCGTCCACCTGGTGTCTCACTCGATTCCCCGGACGGGGGCAACCGGCTCGTAAACTAGCTCAGGGGAAGGCGTGAGAACTTGGAAACGTGTGACGGGACAACTTATCGCCGCGCGACATGCGACCTCCGCCGCCCCCGTCGAGGCCCGTCATATTCAGCGTCGTTGCATGACGAGGGGCACTCGAGAGAACTTTGGGACAACGCGCGCGCTCGCCCAACCCACGTTGTCGTCCTTTATTATTATTATTGTTATTATACCGGTGGAGAAACACTCTTCGCGAGAAAGAGAGAGAGAGAGAGAGAGAGAGAACGTCGGAA
>NW_021853511.1:62369-65073 GCF_003651465.1 Formica exsecta
AGAGAGAGAGAGAGAGAGAGAGAGAGAGTAATAAAGGTAATCTTTGTTTCCACGATACACGATGGGATATAATTGAAGCACACCGATCGTTAAATCTGCGCCAGAAATGGATTATTTGCCGCATATTTTTATAGAATAATTAAAGTTAAGTCCTATCGGCAAAATTCCAAATTTTAGATAGCATAAAAATACTCTTGCGCGAACAATGGCATAAATTCGATATCAAAGAGAAAACTCCCGTAGCTCTTTCCGAAACTAATCTGTATTGAAATTATTCAATACTATTACGATATTACGCGAAAAGTATCTTGCCAAAATTCATGGCTTGAATCACGACTGGCACTCACGTAAAATTACGTAGAGAAATATTGTAACGATTTTCCAAAATTTATTTTCGCTGCATTTATATATTATTTAATTAAACGTATAATTTTATTTTTTGCGCTATTTATTTATTTTCAACGCGAAACGAGAGTCTCGTACTCTACCGTATCGGACACCCGAAATATCCAACTTTCCTCGTCGCGGAATGAGAAGCTAGTTTGGGAAGCACTGACAACGGCGGCAATTCCTCATCCATCTCACGTCCGCGAGTTTCTCGCGGACGTCCCGCGCGCGGCAATAACGAGGGGACTCCGCGGCGCGTCCTGAAGTATTTAAACGTCATTGCGGGATGAATGGGCGGGACACACGGTCGTCAATATCCGCGCCAGGTCCGAAAGCAACGCACGTCGCACGGCGGAAAACGTCGAACGTCCGCGGATGGCAGGCGCGGTGTACACCGGGTGCCCAGTAGCAGGGAATCAACGCGCCGCATGGCGACACGCAATATATCGCTTCGTCGAGGTTGCTTTCAAAGTGACGCACGTGCGCGATCGGGCAGTTTTTTCTTCTTCTTTTTTTTTTTTAAAGCCTTTCACGGAGAAGGTAGATGACACTCTCTCCTCTCTTGTTTCTTTTTATTTCAGGAAACTCGAGAAAGTCCCGGCGCGTAATATATTAAAGAAATAATATCTCTCGTTAAAATGCATTAGCATCTTAAATTGAGTAATTTCTTCTCCATAAATATTGCCCGTTATTCTCAAGCGTCGAGGATAAATTCTGAAATGTCAGAAGATCGTAATACAATTTTACGTTAACGTGATACCGCACGGGAGCGTTTAATTAAAAATTTACGAACTTCCGTTTTCTACCTTTCGCACTTTTGCGTGGATAACGGGGCACCGGCAGACATTTATCTTCGAGTTTTAAAATGTACTGCCTAATGGACGACAAACCAGTCCCCCTTCGAGAACGGTGCTTAAAGCGGAGAGCGATAGGCTATCGCGGACCGATAAGGCGAATGGCACTAGGAAATTAAAGCGAGGCAAGAAAGGACCGCGATGCAGGTGCAGGTGTCTCAAATTGTTTGCAATAGAGGCGACATGCAGGATATTCACAGGCTGATACGCGTAATTGGTGCCAGGCGGCGAAGTTGCCGGCGGAGTTTCTTAGTTTCGCTCGTGCTACCGTCCAATATTTGGCGAGTAACTTATATATTAATTTATGTACGTGGACCATATATATCACATGAATGCGTGAAGATGTATGCGTATGTGTGTGTATGCATATTTATCTATACAAATATAAACGATTCACGCGCATATTTTGTCCTGCATCTTTCATCGCCCATTCGCTGAAAACAGCGCGAAAATTTATATGTATTAATAAATCAAATTAAATTAAATTAAGTATAAATTAAATTAAATAATAAAAAGAAGAATCGACGCCGAACGGGCTCTTTCCCAATTATTTATAATTGGCCGGAAATTCGCTTTTCGATTTTCCGCGCCGTAACAGCGGATCGCACCGATAACAGAAATAGACGCCGTATAACGGCCGCCTATTTATAGGAACGAGTCGAGATAAAAGGATTTATAGGAAGCCGAGTCGAGTCGAGTAGAGAGAGAGAGAGAGAGGAGCCCTCGCGTGTGCCCTGTGTTCCTTCAAACTCTCCGCTACAAATTATCGGGACAGATATTTCCATAGGCATAATTGAGACACCGAACGCGCGCGGCGGCGAATTCGTCGACGATCGATATACGGGGCCGACCGTTTATTTTCAGCTACCCTAAACTATCTCCGGCTAGACCGAGCGTGGAATTAGAAAACGCGGACGAGAAAATGACATGTTGCTATGCAACTAAAACCCTCTTATGAATTTACCTTTAGGGCTTATTCCTACGCTAGATTACACGGCGCGGTCTAAAGAGATGGTGTGTTCGGCTTGCGGGGACGAGGGGGGAGAGGGGGAGTTCAAAGGCTCGCTCGCGCGATGATCGCTAATTTTTAAAGGAGTTTCGTCGACAGGCAGGCGTTAGAGGCAGGCTTTTCGCAGTTCCATCAGAGCCCGGCCGTCCACCTGGTGTCTCACTCGATTCCCCGGACGGGGGCAACCGGCTCGTAAACTAGCTCAGGGGAAGGCGTGAGAACTTGGAAACGTGTGACGGGACAACTTATCGCCGCGCGACATGCGACCTCCGCCGCCCCCGTCGAGGCCCGTCATATTCAGCGTCGTTGCATGACGAGGGGCACTCGAGAGAACTTTGGGACAACGCGCGCGCTCGCCCAACCCACGTTGTCGTCCTTTATTATTATTATTGTTATTATACCGGTGGAGAAACACTCTTCGCGAGAAAGAGAGAGAGAGAGAGAGAACGTCGGA
>NW_021853511.1:65350-80856 GCF_003651465.1 Formica exsecta
AAGAGCGCGACTGTTGTACGGGCTGACGATTAACGGCAGAGAATTTTCAACTCGATAGAAAACTTTCGAGAGCGAAGGATCTGCCGTTATCTTTTCTCTTGTAGCGTGCCGGAGAGATGCCGGGATTGCATCGGCGAATGCACCTATATGAAATAGATGCACCGTCGAATAATAAATGTCCATTTCTTTTTTGCGATCGTCTCGATTGCTGAATATTAACACGTGTAACAAAGTAACATATACGTGTACATAAATAAATTTATAATTACATTTTGTCGAAAAATGTAAATTTATTTCTCCGCGATATTTTTCTCTCACTAATGATATAAATTTTCACAGTGTTTTCGCTGTAATCTCTCATGGAAGTCGAATACTTTACATTTTTCGTTAAGCGGCGCACAATCGACAATTAGGAAATTTTTACACGTACACCCTCCGAGAAGCGTGCGCTCGACTCCATTTGTACGGCAAGCAAAATTAATCTCGTGCAAGCGAAATTAATCTCGCCAGTTTTCCAGAACGCGTATTTAAGCCAGCGAGTCGAGTAAACGTCCGAGACACGCGCGCGCACGCGGAGGCGAATCCGCCAAGAGTGTAACCGAATATAATCAGGGGAGGCGGCTTTCTCTCTGTGTATAAACATTCTGTCCGCGGTTAAATGTATCGTTAGCGTTGTGCCGTCGAGAGAAAACATCACGCAATTTTGCTCTGTCTCCTCTTCCGCGTGACGTGTTTCATATCTATACCCGTATATATGAATGTAATCGCGCGCTCTCGAATCGCCGTCGTTCATAATCTTTTTGCGAGCGAAACGGTTCACGGGACGTCACGTATCAGAAGCAAGCGCATTCGTTTCTCGGGAGGTACACGGTGGCATTCGTGCAATAAGAACATAAATGTTTAAGAGAGCAGATGGCCGTGCTGCAAGAGTTTCATACACGCGCATACAGATATACACATGTAGACATACACGGAGTACACGGAAATATATACTCACGTGCGCACACAACGGCGCTCGTAATTTTTCTACAAAGACAAACAACTCCGGGAAGTTCCTTATACAGGGCATCGTCCCCGCCGTATCACGATTATTACGGAACCGGAACCGCTTGGGAGATCTTCCGTATATTTCGAGTCACTGCGACGGTCGTGTGTGATTTCCCGATGAAATAGCGCGCGAAATAAAAATACTCTCTCTTTAAATCGGACTTTAAATCGCGCGCGTGGGCGAGAAAAATATCTCTATATCACTATTAATTAAGCTCGGCTGAAATCTCGCTCGCAATATTTGCGTATCTCCAATCTCTCAGAATAATTAATCAATTGTATTCGCCCGCGATTTCATTTGATTGTATAAAATTATTACAGGCCGGTGAGTTGTAATATATTAGCACCGCATTATCAAAGTAGTTTACAATTATAATAATTATTATTATTATTAGAGCATTGCAATTTTGTTGAATTTTATATTCAATCGACTATGATAACCGTAATTACTCTAGCTTACTTCCGTAAATTCACGCTTCTCGGATTTGGCTTTTTGTGTTGCACGTCGCATCGCAGTAGGATGCATCGGCGTTCCCGGCTGTAAATAAAGCGAACCGAGCCAACCGAGCCGTCGTGCGGCGACGAGAGCGTATTTGTCCGCGATTGATTTCTCGCTGGTAATCGACGTCGGACCAACTATTCCTCTTTCTCTCATTCTCTCTCTCTCTTTTTCTCTTCCCTTCGAGAGAAAAGAGCCCTTCCCCTTTACGGCGAAACGGATGTTACGGTCCAAATAGATACCTATTGCCGTTCGCGCCGACGCTCGTACTACGGGACGCCGTACTTTTTAAATACCCTCGGACAAGGAGCGGTCCAATGGGACGGAGCAAAGGGGCGGCGGCCGAAGGGAGGGTCCCGGAGAGAGAGAATCGATGCCCGAAGCGCTCCGAGATCAAATAGACGAGGTAATGGAAATACCCAACCCTCCTCTTTCTCTCGCATCCTCTCGCGGCGCGCCATCCGTTTTTCCACGTCGTTTTTCCAACCCTTTTCTAATAGAGAGACTCTCGCGGAAAATCCACAAGAGAGAGCTACAGCGCGACGATGCGATCAGTCGCTCGGTAAATAATTACAGCCGCATCTCTACTGTAGCAGCAACAACGCAAAATGAAGGAGTCTTCACGCGAGACGACGACGGGGGCCATCGTGAGAGAGCGCGCTTGCATCCCGCTTCCTTCACCTCCTCCTCCTCCTCGCGCTCTCGCGAAAGAGAAAAAAGTTTAATTGAAGACTCTCTGACGCGCGTGTACGGAGGACGAGAAGACCCGGAGTAGACTCCCGCCAACTTTTCGGAAGAGAAACGAACGGGGAAACACCAGCTCGCAGAATCCGCAAAAATATCGGAAACGATCCGGATTTATTGACCGTACTAATTGCCCCCGTTCTATGTCAATTGACATAGGAACGTAAATGGGGACGTTTCTATTGCCCGTAATAATTGTTATCAAAAGTTTTGCGTCACAGCCCCTATTATATAACTCTCGTAATGTACAGTTAAATTTAAGTCGCCATAAAATTTTATCTTATACTCATCTCCATTTAGCGTAACGACTACAGAGTTAAAGTTTTCGCTATAATAGTCAAGTTTTGTAACAATCCTCTCGGAATAAGCAACGTAATAGTGTTATGTGTATGTGTATATTATATACATATATATATATATAAATATATATACACCCATATACATGCATTGTGTATATATGACTGAACCATATGCAATTTATTAATATATGTAATAAGAGAATTTTAGAGCGGAGGAGGAAGAGATCTCTGAGAAAGAATTCTATCGTGCGGAAGGGGAGGAGTAGAAATTTCCGGCTCTCGCGGAGTCTATGCAGAAGGGCGGGAAAGGGACAGGGGAATTTGCGTAAATTTTACATTCCGGTGTACCGGGGAGCCGAGGAAATCTTCATCCGGCGCGGCGATAGCGACGTCTGATTACCATTCATAGTAAATAGGGACGATCGCGTTATCAGCGCGCCATCATTTTCGAATATTCTTTCGACTTCTCGCAAGATTGCGAGAGACGTCAATTCTCGCCGCGTCTCGCGCGAAAGGGATGCGAAAAATGGAATGAATATTTAGGGTGACTGAAAGTCGACTTTGACTAATCGAATAACTCTTGCATTAACCAATAACCGAATCAATTCGGGAAGCGTATAATCTGTGACTGCATAATCACGGCGAAATCGTGAACTGTATGAAATTGTCACTTATCAATAACGTTAGACAATAGAATTTCATACACAATAATTGATTAATAATTGATTAATACATTATGATAAATAACGGTTGCTAATGAATAACAATTGCCAGGTATAATGATGGATTAATTATCTTGGATTTTCTATTGATGGATTATATTTTATATATTTTTCACACGTCGTTCTATGCGGGATTATTTTTGTTCATCTTTCTTAAATTGAATATAAAGTGTTTGAATTATCCGCTTCTTCTATATATCTGTATTTCTAAATGAAAAGTATATTTTCACAGCGTGCATGTTGTCTCTCTCGTTTCTGGTTCTCTCTGAAATTGCGTAGCGTGGTTTTCAACATCTCTACGGAATTGAAGCATATAAATGAATCCGATGTATAAATAAATCTGGAAGCACGTGACATTTGTCAGAAGCGTCGGGTCCGACTGCAAAGCGAGAATGTTTAAATATCACGACGGGAAGGGGTGGTAAAAGGTAAAATGTGTATACCAGAAAGGTCATAAACGCGAGAGAGCGGAAGCGGCGACCGGCTAATACCTATCGTCGATAGCGAACCACGTCTTTTACGGGTCCATGCCTCCGTGTCGACCAGCCAACAACGACGACGACAAACAAACACAGCGAAAGGGGATAGGGGGAAAGAGGAAGAGAGAATTGAGTGAGCAATATCATCAATAAAGAACCATCGATAAACCTATCCCGCGAAGCGGACATTGCGCCTTTAATATTACAGATTATATTTAACGCGGCTACGCCGTGTTGTATAATGGATACACTATAATATCGGACGATTTACGCCTGACGTAACTATAATAGCCGCACGAACGCGCGATAAATATACGACTAGTCCGACATTTAGATTTTACTCTCTCAACGAGACATTTACCTCTGTAATTCTCTCGTATTATACTTTCCCATCAAATTAAAAAATTTCTCTTTCTCTTTCTCTCTCTCTCTTTTCATCTCCTCGCTATCTCTATTGCCGATCCGTAGCCGCGGGTGTAAACTACAAAATCGATATTCGGAAACGATAGCATAGACCTGACATAGGGATAAGTGCGACGGAGCGATGCGAAAAGCGGACTTAACCGTTTGCGGATTTGCCCGGTGATTTCTGAATTCCCGATCCGCGCGGAAGTGATCGTTTGGAAAGAGCGCGATGGGTACCGTCGAGCGTAACTTCAAAAAGGTGGTACCTTTTGAAGTCGTCGATCGACAGTGACGTGGTATCTTCACTCCGCGAGCGGGGACTTCAAAGAGGTGGTTCCCAGGGCGAAACTCGATTGGCCGGCCAAAAAACGTTGGACGCGAAAATAAAAAAAAAAAGGAAAAAAAAAAGAAAAAAAAAGAAAATTAGAGAGAACGGTTCTCTCTAGCGTGAAAAAAAAAGCGCGATGATGCGGGTACAGCTGGAAGGAGGATCCACCTGGCGATGACACGAAGCGCGCGCGCGCGAGCGCGAGCATCCGTGCGCGAGTGTGTTCGCACGCTTGCTCGCGTTCTACCTGCGTGCGTCCATTGACGCTGCGCTTGCCGCGGGCAACAATGCCAAATCACCGGATACGTCGCATCCGCAAAACTGATCGCTCGGCGGCCGGAATTTCCGCCCGGTCTCTCCACCCCCTTCGCCGCGCGTGTGCGTCGTTCGTGGATGTGTGTGCGTGTTGTAGGTGCATACATAGGTGTATGAGCGATGCTCTCCGGGGTGATCGAAGCGAATTAGAATCATCGACCGACGCGGCAAGGGTATCATGAGATCCGGGTCTGATGGATTTCACGCCTCGTGCCGCCGATAAAGGCTCCGCGGATTTTAGGCGCGTCCGTCCATTTACGGCGCGTCGAATTTAATCGGTAGCGATTTTACGCGCGTCGGTATTTTCTAGGCGTGTCGGCTTTGGCGACGTGCGGGATTCGACCGCGGCGAGATTCTCGAGTGCGCCAATTTTACACCGGATGATTCCAGGGTACGCGGATTCCACAGTCCTGCGTCGAGTAGTGTTCGTTACATTAGCGATTAAAAAAAAAAAGGAACTCCCCGTATAAATTTCACAGCTAACATTATTAAATTTCAAAGCGTGCGGATTTTACAAAAACGCATATCCCACCCTCCTCATATCCTATTTCGCTAACCGTTTCATATTTTGCTTTGAAGAGTAGTTTTACCGAATAAATATTTTAAATTTAAAATATTTTCGAGACTTAATTTATATATAAAAAATTATTTTTCCCCTGCGATGCATAAAAACGTATTACTGGTTGAAAAACAAGATGAAAATTGTGCAAATTAGAAACTAGCACATTGCTTCCTTATCATTTTATTTCGCTTACAAAGCTTAAACTCCTTAAAGCAAACGGGTTTTTCAATTTTGGCTTCCTCGTAAAAGAAGATATCTCAAAATTTGCGAAACTTACAGCGTGTACAAACATTTCTCAAAAAATTTAAAATTTTATAAAAAATGAACCCTTTCACCAATTCTCACCACATTCAATACCAAACCATCCTTAAATGATACTCTATTTATGTAAAAAAATTTAACCCGATATCTAAAAATGTGCAAACGTTAAAACGTGTACAAACAGTTAAATTACAAAAGCAAATAATATTCCAGTAAATCAGAAATATAAATTAGAGCAATTAACAGCGAATAAATGTGCGGGTGAGCGGTGATTTTTTTTAAGTAGACTGGCGCGATCGGCGGATACGCGTATGATTAGATGCCCCTCGACTATTAGGGAAGATAAATTTAATTTCGCCGCAGAGCATATTTCGCCGAGTATTGGAGAACAATTCTTTTACGCTCGGTACGAAATTCTGACACGAGAAAAAAAATCGCATTTCCGATCATTGATAGATTAATACAAAATCTCATTTACCATTGTAGTTTCAAAATTGATTCCGCAATAAAATTTTCTTTTTATCTAAATTTAGCCATAGTAATTGACACTTAAAGCGACTACCAAAATTTCTTTATTCTCGATGTCAAGAAGAAAATATATAACAAATCAATTAAGTACAGTTAAAATAATTAATCGAGTTTAATATTTTGAATATTAGGCTCTCCTTGAAAATTCTATCCCTTTCTATCCCTATCACGCGGCTTCGAGACCCTTTGTGTCGTGAAAATTCCAAACGGCCAATATCGCGGCGAATAATCAAACATCATACGGCTGGAATGTCCGCAGGGGAGTGGACCGGTTTTACGCCGCGGATATAGAAGTTAAGGTCGGATAAAAGTGTGAAGGTTTATACGCTCGATGTGCGCGCGATTACCGGATAAAATCGTGCACGTGATTCCTATCTGTGTGGATCCAATCGCGTTTGCCGGCGAATAAGTATCGAAGATGTACGACACGTTGTACATGACGTGTCCCGTAACGTCATTACATCGCAACTTTGCGATATGATACCGGATCAAAAATGTCCGGATGACTGTCAGTCTGTTGCGCTTCTTGAATCTACCAAACAGAATCGAAAAAAAACACGAGAGGTAATAAAGTAGAAATATTGCATTATATTTATTATTTACAAATATTTAATTGTGATTGACAGATAATAATAATAATATTATACAGATTATTCTTTACGTCCAAGTTTTTGAAGGAGATATATGATTCTTTAATCGGCTTTAATCGACTTTGATTTATTAGTGAAATGCTAACCTTTTTAGAAAAGAGAAAAATGATCGTGATTCTCTCTTTTTTACGCTGTTTATCATCTATATGCCGCATTGACGCATATATATATTCTGCAAGAGTCCACGTACCGCTCTGAAAAATTGTAACGACCCGCGTAGCCAATTAAGCGAAAATCATACGGGTATACGCGCCACGGCCGTTCATCTCTCTATCCATTCTATTTTTTTTTTTTTTTTTTTTTTTTTTTTTTTTTTTACTCTTTTTATAGAAACGTATAAAAGAAATTTTTACGATGCGCGCGCCCAGAGGGAACTGCGGAATTGAATTAAATATTATCGTCGAACTGCTCGGGGAAAGGAATACGACGCCGAGTTCTGGCGTGTCCGGAGAGGAATATACGTGCGTCGCGGATAAAAGCTTCAAGTCGGATGAGAGCCCCGAAGCTTTGAGTTTTAGCTCTCGCGCGAGCCGGATTGCCAGGTGAAATCGCGTGCGGCCAATCGAATCTGCGATTAAATATTTTAGATACATTCACACATACGTATGATGTGTAAAGCGTGCGAAAACGTGTACGTATATACATATACATATATCTATATATACGCGAGATTATATATGGCGTTGTACGTCTGAGTCGCGCGCGAACAGCGCGCGGGATAGATACTTCGAAAATTATTCAGAGAACTGTCACAAGAGTTGAGAACTCGCGCAATACATATATTATAAAGGCCCTTTGTTTCGCGAATCCAATCTCGCTGCTGCTTGGTTGCGCGCAGGAGGCTGGGAGGGCGAATATATATATATAGATACCCGTACACATCCTCCTCTTTCCGACAGAATCCTAAAAGATCTCAGTATTTATCAACGTTCTATATGTGCGACACTCTAAACACGTGCTAACCAATCGAATTAAATCTAGACGAATCGAGGAAACGATCGAGCGATTCCGCAAGTGAAACGAACGGGGTTCGACGACTGATGCAGTGAGTTGTTTGTTGATTCGCGCAGAGAGTTTGTTGAATTCGAAAAATTGAGCTATTGTTATGCACCGATCCTACAGTATCGTGGAAAGAACTATCGAGTCGCATAAAAAAATAAAAAGATTTTTGTGTTATAAAGATTGTAATATAAAGATAACGTATCTAAATGTTTTCTGTGTGTATTTTCTGCGTATATTTTCTTAATATATTTTCAATAATCGATAATTTATATCCTACGAAAATGTTACGTTTACGTGTAATAAATTTACGTTGATAGATAAATGTGAATTGGTCGGTAAATTCTTTGATACCGTAAAAATGCAACAATCTTACGCAATCTTGCGTTACGGAACAAATATTTTTATTGTTGTGCTACATTCGACAAAGGGAGCTCAGAATAGAATAAAAAATAGAATTTTTTTTCTGTCGATTTAGTATGTCATAAGTCCATCATGATACTCTCATTGCTTGTATATATGTATATTGATATTTTACGAGATAAAAATGCGGAAAGTGTTATATGACGCTGGAGCGCGCGGGATTAAATGAAATGTATGGATGTATCGTGTCATATTTTAATCACCAAGTGTGACAGCTGACGGTTTTCATTCTAAAAACTACTCTGAGCCCCACGAACCTGATTCCATCAAGCGACAGGAATATAATTCGCTCGGTTATTCGTTTTCCGAGCCTGAAACAAAGTCATTTCTTCCGCTTTTCTTGAAAAACTTTTTGTTCGCAAAATGAATTTTGCCTTTATCTCTCTCTCTCTCTCATCTCTCGTACGTTTATTTTAAAAACTATTTCTGTCTATAAAAACTTCATTTACTTAGATTTTACAGAGTACACACAATATAGTCTCACCCAAGCTGGAAATACTCTGATATTTTTTGATAAATAAAAACCCACATTTAAATACAAACGGACGTACAGATGAATAAAAATAGTTTTATTTTACCAATTTCGGTTACACACACAATTCGCGCGGTTGGTATCGTTTCCTTGCAAAACCACATATTTGCCCAGCTACAATCCTTTGACTGACAAGTGGACAACAAGTGGACTTGTTCCATTTGTATTGCCGTCCATCTGACTATTCAAAGTTTTATTTTATAAAGGATTTTAATTCATAACCACTTTGTCTCGACCTTTTGTCAAAATTAAATTTTTCTTTTTTTTTTTGACATTCATCCAATACTCGTTTGCGATTCTACGATATCAACCGAGATTTTCTAAACCAGCAAGACGGAATAATTTTCATCTATTCTCGTTTCGATTCAGTTGCCGGTTTTGTTCGATTTTTGACGCGAATTTACCTACATCGGTTGCATCACCGTGCGCTGAAAAATTCACTAGTACACAACGCAACAGGTAATTGCTAAGCATAATTATCGAATTAACGTCGGTCGACGACGAGGTATGATTAGACGCGCCGTTCGGCCGTTGCGTTTCCCGTTTAAACGAAGGTTAAAGTCACATAAAAGAGCAGCGAGGCTTTACGCGTCTGTGCACGCTCGCAGAGGATAAAATCGCGAGTGGCATGACATCGCGTTTATATCGGTGTTATAATAACACATTGGAAATATACGATTGTATATATTTGAATGATCGTGAACGCCGCGCTTGTTTGCGTATCTTTTATAATATAATAATTTTATAATAATACTTTTGCGACCAGGTCTTGTTTTATACAAAAAGATATAAAAACCTAACATATTGTACAATACACCTGTGTGCTGTTCTAAACACTTCAATAAATTTTTCGAGATTTTTAATTGACAATTAGATCTGTCAAAAATAATTAATCGCATAAAAAATATATTAAACAAGAAATTGATTTAATTTTTCTCAGATTTCTTGTCTCGGAAAAAAGATAAAAGTCAAAAATATCATACATCATATTATCGCGAGAGATATAATTCTATCATTATATGTTGATTAAATTATCACTTATGAAACGAACGTTTACCATGCCAAATTGCTTTTTCGGGTTTTCAGCTTTACGCTGCACTTACACAAGTCCGTGACTATTCGGATAATGTCAGCGATAATATGCCGAAATTAGTCGGGCCAAATTTCTATCCCAAATTTTCTCGACCTATATTCGTTACTTATTATCGTGCTTTGCCATTCGCGTCGCGAGATATCCGTTCGTTATTTTCGCGACCCAAAGCGCACACCTGCTTCTCTGCCGGCAAAGCGAGAGAGATAATTGCTAAATAAAGACCAGTCAGCGACCTCACATATACATATATATCTCTTAAGATTTTTTTATATAAGATATGACAGAGTCGAGCGTTAATTTTAATCTTGACAAGAATATCTGATATCAAGACATAAAATAAAACTAATCCTTTTAAATTCCTAAAATTTATGTAAATTATATTTATACGTTCTTGTTCCCTTATAATGATCTTTAATTTCGCACATACAAATATATATCTTAAGAAATACTGGAGATAAATAAAATTTTTAGATTTTTATCGTGTTTACGGGTTTGTACATATGTTTCTCTTCTCTCCCTTTGCATATTTCAAAGTATTACGGATACGATACAGCCAATTACAATGCATTCTTCATGCAATCATGGGATGGAAACGCAACGAAACGTAGATTGCATATTCGTGGCGCGCGCGTGTTCGTCTTTAAAGGGCTAATAAGAAAAATAATCCAACTCCTCGCCGCTTTTAATTAAGCCGCAGCTGACTCCCGCTATAGCTGCGGGCCTCTCCATTTTTGTTTACGGAAACAGCAAGGAATAAAAAGAAAAGGAAGAGCTTGCGCACTCGGCGTTTAGTTCCGCCGCGACGACGGGGTCGTAAAGCGTATCGGGCAACGGAAGAACACTTATTACTTCCGGTGATTTGTTCGTCGTGATTTTCGAAAAGATTGAATCTCTATTTGCGAGCACTTTAACGCGAGCAACGACGGCATTCTCATCTTTACCAGCCGGAAACCATCGTCATAATAAATTAGTTCGTAACTAAAGGTTGCGCGCGCGGCGCGCCGTAAGTGAATTTTAGAATTATCCAACTGCCGCGCGCTCTATAGTTCGGAATTAATTAACAAATTAATTAACGCGAAGCGGCGCGAGCGTCTCCGGAGCGCGAGCAAGCAAGCGAGCGAGCGAGCGAGCGAGCGAGGTCCTCTCTACGACAAATCGCGATCTTACCTCCAAAAGCATAACTCGCGTAAGCTCGGCTCTAACGACTCCAAGTTCTGCAATTTAATAGATGATAGTTTACCGTTTTGTCTGCGCCCTCTCCTCTCCTCTCGACTGATGCAGTGGTATTAAACGCCAAATTCGGAGATTATTACATTATATATATTTATCTCTCTAGTACATCTCACTAAGTTACTGCACTTTGTGTAAGAATCAGAGTGTGTCACGAATGAACATCTCTCTCGTATATTCTGGTAAATTTACTCCTAATTTATATAATTAATACTGTTCAATGTATTAAAAAGTATAAAAACTTTTTATAATATTTTTGTTAAATATACATCGACTCCAAACTCGTTAAAATTTCACTCGTTAAAATTAGAGAAGAAAAATATTTAGTATATTTCTATATTGATATTAGCATTATACATATATATATATATATATAGACTAGTACACCTGCACAAACATTTTATTTAAAAATTATGATTTCAATATTCATCATGCTTAAAATTCCTAATTGACAATCTAGCGAGAAATTAAAATAATCCGGAAATGATTTTTATCGGAGTGCACATCGCTTTTCTCGAAAGATGGTGCCGGAGAAAAAAAAACTGGCGCAGCGCAGGAAAACGTGTTGCGAACGCTTTAGCCGACGATCCAAGCAAGAAATTGCAATATCGCGGCTTGATAGCGAAAGGATACGTGCCATTATTACCGTGAAAAGCGGATTTGTTCCTTTCGTCCCTTTGCATAGCGCTTGCACGCGCGAAGGATCTATATATATATATATATATATATTTACATATATATATATACACACATATATACCAGTTATTAAAATTGAACTCTATATTAAATTCGTTTTAAAATCGAAACCTATTGGTCGCTCTGTGACGTGAGGTTTCGCAAAAATAGTCGTCTTATTAAATTATAATCCCATATATATGTGATTATCGCCGGAAACTTTATTTTCGATACGTTCAATATTGAACAGCTTGGCTATTAAGTGTCTAATCGCCATCCGAACAAACTCCATTCCAGAGAATTAATCAATTATACAGTCATGCATATTATTAATTCCTGAAAATCTCCGAGACTTTTTTATTGCTCGCAACTTGAGAACTATCGACGTTTGGCGCGCTGAAATTCACTCGACGCAATCCCTCGAATACCCCGCATAATAAAACGGGGAATAATAATGCCGAGAACTGTGTCGGGGCTGAAAAACGCGAACTTTCCACTTGTAGTTCCCCATCGATCGAAACTGAAATTGCCGACGTTTCGAAGAAAGAGTCGCGATCCTGCCGGGAAATGCGAGGGGCGATTATTAACAGTGTTGCACGGCGTTAATAGTCCGGTAAACCAGAAGTATAAATCAAAGTAGCGGAGCGGAGTGAACAAGAAAGAGAGAGACAGAAAGACAGAGAGAAAGAGAGAGAGAGAGAGAGAGAGAGAGAGAGAAGGAGAGAGAACGGCGTATGCTTCTCTCGCGGAACAATGAGTAATTCGCGGCAGCGAAATCCATTATAAATTGCAGTTAATGTAACTATATTTTTCGCGTGATATACGTTATCTACCTTTAACCCGCCCAAACCGTCTCGCGGCGCAAGGATTTGCGAATAAAGCACTGATATTATGCGTTCTCTCGCGGAAAGGTAGTAGTAGTAGTGGCTGATTTCCTGCGCGCTTTATCTGTACAACCATTCTACGTTTCCTTTATAGACCTCGTATTATTCTTACCGCTTTCCCCCCTGCCCCACCCCCCCCCGTCGCCACCCCGTGTCAGAATGTAAAAGCGACGGTTAAACGGCGCGCCTCCGCCATTAATCACTCCCGATCGCGATATTACGCGAGAATCCGCATGTTGGTTGGTAGACGAGGGGAATCGGCGAAGATGTGTTTACACACGATCTTTTTATCTGTGATCGCGCGGGCGAATCCGCGATTTCTAATAAAGACCCATCGCTCGCTCGTTGAAATTGCAACCGTACGGATTCTCGTGAATCGCATATTAGCGCTTGGAAACTCATATGTTCCTTTCGTATACATGACAATTTACATTGCAGATACGCAACGATATATGTATAGTATGTTGCCAAAGCCAAGAGTATAACAAATGATGTCGACTGTAACGCGAGATATTGTCGACGTATCTGCAAATCTGTCAACTGTCATTTACGCATGCTTCAAAGAGGCAAGTCGATATTCCTTCAAAGCTGTCAAAAGCTTCGAAAGTTTTCGAATCGCGAGAAAAATTGGAAACGTATAGGTTTTTTAACGGATTAATTTTTCAGCCTTTTTCAATCTCGATCGAACTTCACTTTAACCGAAATTTGATTGTCGAGAGAAAGAATTGATGATATGCTTCGATTTTCGAACCGCGCAGTTCGCAGACAGTTCCAAGTTTCGTACCCGCGTTATCGTGCTGAGATTCTTAGTCGAGATTCGAGATACGCATTTCTTGCATCCGATATGCGAAAGATACTGGATTTTACAAGAGAGTCGAAGAGAGAGAGAGAGAGAGAGAGAGAGAGAGAGAGAGAGAGGACCAGATTTACCGCTTCGCATTGCTTGCAATGTACTTTCCGCCATATATTCCTCTTATACACATGCGCTTTTGAAAAGATGAAATCTGCTTCGCTTGCGGCGCATTTATTTATTCTCTATATCCACGATATATACGAAAAATATAAGAACGTCGAGCAACGTGGTCAATATGCATCTATCGATTCACTTCGCGCAATAATTTACGAGCCCCTTTTAATTCTTGAGATTTTCGTTCTTGACGCGTCGATAAAACGATTGTCGGGACGTGAATAGGAGGGAGGAAGGGGTAAAGAAGAAGTGTGTAACAACCGATGCGAGGCGCTCAGTTACATTCAAGCCTAATTACGGGTTACAAAACAACTATCGGCATGGCCAACCTGTTCGATAATCGATCGCGGCAATCGCGACGTCGCTTTTTATCGTGCCGTTTGACGGGAGTAATACGCCTAACGACCGCCCGTCTCCATGAATGAGAGAGATGTATAAATCCCGGATGCGCCAAATTATCCGGGTCGTCCTAAATGGGCGCGACGTAACTCACTTTTTTTTTCTCGTCGTCGAAAAAAGAAAAAAAGAACGGGCGACGGCAGCGGCGGCTGCGAAGAGCGACGTTGACGGCGTTACAACGCGTCGACCTTTATCTCTCGTCACCTTTTCACTCACTCGATCGCAGCTACGGTGTAATAACATCAGTGTTACCCGACGAAAAGTGTTTCGCGAAAATCTCTGAAATGCATAAGGAAGAGAGAAAGAAAGAGGGCGGATAGTACAAGAGAAAAAAAAAAAAGGTATACGACTTGAACTAGGGATATACCATTCACGTCACGTGATGTCAATGCTTTGTCACGTTATATTATCGAGTCGCATGGCAATTATATGTCAGTCTTTTTCAAGTACCATGAAAGGATAGAGAGAATTGAACGAACACGTAACTTGTATTTGTAATTCAGATTATACGACGGAGAGATCTAAATCACGCCTTTTGTTTTGCCCTCCCCAGGAAGTGCACGCGTGCAAACGTCACGTCGCGCGTGTTGCCGGGTAATATTTTATAATCCATAAAAAAAAGAAAGGATCAACGAGAGTAATGCAGAAAATAATTTTAATGCATAAAGGGAATAACTTTTTACTCATTTCATTAATGTAATATGATGAAGCATTACAGCTCGCGTGATGCGATAAGTATATATCAACCGGACGAGAAGAGAGTATTTCGGGGAAAAAAAATTGAAGAGAATAGGGTAGGGGAAAAGGATGAAAGGACTGCGTCCTCGCGAGGATTACCGAATCGCGAGTATATCCACCCGTGCGCGCAAAAACCGTGCACATTTTAATCGCATCTCTAATATCATATAATTACGCCACCGTCACTTGCACATGAAATTCTTTATACCTTCAAAGCCTAAGGCCATGAGTTATAAAACGGAGAAAAATCAACAGTCTTCTTTGCGCCAATGATGTCGTCAAAAGGTATGTTTAAAAAGAGAAAGTAAAAACTGTTTTCGCGCGTGCACGCTCGCGGATTATGTTTTTATGCTAATTTTATGCGAGATACGTTTTGTAAACGGGCGTAATAAGCATCTCTGTGCTTCAATCGGTTAATTTTTACGCAAAATAAAATAGTCTCGATGAAATCCGGACAGAAAAACGCATTTTTGATGCTCGTATCACTCTTCGATGTATTTTCTTATATATTCCTGAATCTTGCGGTTCTAGATGTAAATTCTCTGAATGTGCAAATTATTCTCGAGGTAGACGCATAGTAATCCCACAAAGTCATCCGACTTTCCAATCCCTGTCATCCCATTAATCCCAATCCTAATTGCCCTATTAAGATGGCGTGTTAGAGCGAGATCCCGACTTACACGAGGATATCGCGCGGACTCGCCCCCGCTCCCCCCCCCCCCCCCCC
>NW_021853511.1:80864-88569 GCF_003651465.1 Formica exsecta
AGATTCCCTCGACTACGTAAATCCGGCGCGTTCGCGTAAACTTTTCTGAAAAGTTGCAATATAAATCCGATTTCACGGATACGTCTCGCAATGAATTCTTCCGTTCGGGAGAATCGACCCTCGCACAAAGGGACGTCGAACCGAGCCGTATATCCGAATCACAACGGACGATCTTCTGTATAACATGGGAGCACAATAGACGATTTTTACGACGCTGGGAGAAGAGAAGTCGCGCAAAATGGATTAACGTTCGACGGAGCAATCTCATAAAATAAAAAGATCCTAAGTAACGAGCGAATGATAGCGAAGAACCCTTCGCGTATCACCGCAGAGTCGTCTATCGCCGGACAGCAACATTCGCTTTCTTCTTGGCGAAAGCGGAGATTGAAATTGGAACCTCTCGGAATCGATATAATGATGATAGAGCGACGAGCTCTCGAGTTTAGAGACGATTCCTCCTCAATAGAAATTTTCTCGATCGATCGGAACTTTGAAAATTTTAATCTCTATTAAACATCTCGAAGTGAGTTTCGAATTAAAATGTTCTCGCAAAATCCGATCAAGTTATAATCAAGTATCTTCGGCTCAAGGCTCGGCAGAACCCTCTCAATTTTTCGATATATAAGTTCCTAATTGATTGTCGGTTTCAGTTTCGCGGCGAGAGAAAGGTTGTCATTTCAATTCTACGGAAAATATCGTCTTCCGTCTACTGTCGCTATACAGTTTTTCCGGGTGGAACGCTTGGATGGACGTTTATTATCCCGGATGTAGAGACGTCTTTGAAGCCATCCGATGGCTTTCTCTTCGCGATAGCCGTCGCCGTCGGCCTGAAAAGTTTCGCTCCTCCAATTGCCTACCGCCCGTACAAATATTGGCTCCTGTGTCATGGCGGGATCCGTCGCGTCACACACGCACGCAGACGCATCGCGCGCACACACGCACACACGTCCATGCAAAGTTGTACATATGTATACATAACACACATCCATTGCTCGCGTACCGGGTGTCGTACCGGAAATCCGTATCGGACTGGTCGTCGATAAGATCGCCGGCGGTTCACCTGCGAAGAGACCTTAACCGAACCGGACTAGGCATCGACGTTGAAAAATCGTCCGACCGTTTTCCATTTCGCGCGTAACAAAGGTTATCCTCCTCGCCCGCCCCTCCCCCCCGGCACCGGTATTGTGGCGAAATAATGACGAGCGAGGCGGAGAACGAGAGTGCCGGGGGAAAGAAAGAGAGAGAGAGAGAGAGAGAGAGAGATGGTGAGGTCTCCGTTATCGGAACAACGACGTGTAGAGAAGCGGTGCAGCGCAGCGCGGAGTAACGATCGCCGCTACGATCGCTGACGTAACGTTCTCTTAAGTGGCGTTAAGTGAAGGGCGGTCCGTGGGGCGGTCGGGAAAATTGGGGATACTCGGACGGGAAGAATGGAGTGCGTGGAAATTGAGCGTGGCGCGTCCGACGAGAGAAATTCCGTGGGCGAAGAGAACGAAGGATTTCTCTCTTCGCGGAAAACCTTCGATTTCCTTCCTTCCCCCCCCCCTCCCTCTTCCCTCTTTCCCGTTTCCAAGAAACGGCAATTAATCACCGCCGTCCGTGTCCGTCACGTTGCGGCGAAATCACCGATACTTGCAACATGATAAGCAATATACCGTTATATTGTACGTATAACGTACGATACATATACACACACGACACATTAATAATAAAATAATTTACTAAAATCGTGGCTTTAAAAAAAAAAATTGTTTATATCGATCATATAATTTAATATCAGCCTGTTGGGAGCAACACGGATACATAATCCGAATATCGGAATATTGCGCGGTAGAAGCGCGTGGGTGGAACGAAGAGGAGGTCGAGGGATTTACGTAGCGTGGCCGGGAGAGGTTTTACGTTCGTTCCTTGCTGTCTCGCGATTAATTTTCATCGAGTGCCCCGCCGTTATCCGCAATCGCCGATATTGCGCTATCGTTTGCCGCGTGAACGATTAAACTCACATCAAGCCCTGAATTAATGTCAGTTCTCCCCTCCCCCTCCACCCGCCCGTCCCCTTCGTTCTCTCGGTGCGTATGTACCGCATTATCTCGAGACACGCGATTGGCACGGAATATATAATGAAAGAGTAACGCCGCGTATCGCACGACCCCGGGAGAAAAAGAAAAGGAGGAAAATTCGAGCGCGCGCGTTCTCTCTCTCTCTCTCTCTTTCTCTCTTTTTCTCTCCCTCTGTCACCTCGTGCGGTCTTTCCTTATCGCGCTCCATTTTTCTTCCGAGCCCTTCAATCTCAAAATTTGGGCGCCGGTCACGCCACTGCGCGCAGGCTCGTGGCGACAAATTACTAGCCGCCACGCGAAAAAAGTGTTATCGCGACCGTAAAGGCGCGTAGCTCAGCTCTACGGGATGCCCCGGAAAACGTGGAAAGTCCTCGGAAAAGGACGCGTTTTCGGCTGCAAATAAATGAAGAGAAATACTCGTTCGATCTCGAAACGGGTTTTATTGTATAATGATACGCTTGGAGAGAAAATGAGATAATTAATGTTAAAACTCGGAAAGCTACGGCAGGGAATGGCAACTTACGAGTGTTTTTCGAAATATCAGATATTGTAGGACATTCTCTGCGTATTCTCATCCTTCCGTCGGCATAGAAACGTACGCGATTCACGATAACGAGAAAAAAAAGGATGCATAAAAGGAACGGAACACAACCCGGTGTAATCCGCTGGAGTAACGTCGGAAAAATTCCGCTAGCGGGAAAATAAAAGAGAACGTTTCCCCCTCTTGCTGATGCAAGAGATTACGAAACCGCGTTACATAATGAAATGGAAAGAATATTACAAGAGGGCGTATATCCTCCCTCCTCCTTTTTTGTAATATCGTGAAAACGAAATTAAAATGACGCGAAGAATACATTTCAGAATTAGTACCGATAATAAGACCCCCGGCAGCGCAATTAGCTCCTCTCTCTTTCTCTCCCTTTTTATAGCGCAAATTTCTCGTTCTTTAATCTCGTCTCTTTGAAGCTTCGTAATATGTAGCACGCGCTTCGCTTTTATTTTCATTTATTTTAGGATCTCGACGTTGAAGCGCGGAAGAGAAACGAGCTTAAGCGACCGACGACGCATATGTGCGTCTGGCAAAGTTTTCCTCAATTTTTGCTTGATTAATTTTTGCCGAGTAAACGTCGTTTTTCATTGTCGTTACCCTCGAGCTACTCGGCGCAAACACAAATTATTCACACGCGCTAATGACTTTCCTACAATTAAACCCCTTATTTATCACATGTTGTATTTTCACTTTTCCTCGCACAGCCGCCTTATACCGGCACTGTGTATACAAAGTCGTACGTGTGCGCCTTTTGCGTGTGCACCCTCTCTCCGCGGGATTTCCCTTATTTCCATACGACACGGCGTAGCACGTTGGGGGGGCCACGGTATCGCGTACACTACATTACGCGGTAGGTATATAGATACGAACGCCGGCGGGTGTACATAGCCACGGAGCGGCGCTTATTGTACGAGGATAATCGATAACAAGAATAACAATAATAACGCGATAAATTCGCCCCGGCGCCCTGAGCTCCCCGGCTCCGTTCGCCCTCTCCCTCCGCCGCCCCTCGCTGCCGCCGCGGAGTGCACGAAAGCTCCCCATTTTCTCCATCGCGGCCTGCTGCACTGTCTATATATATATACATCGTATAGCATTATTTTACATACCGAGAAAGAGTATACCACATCGCGGGCTTTATTACCGAACGGCCGTACCGCGCGGAGATTACATCGTAATCGGCCACGAAATTATGTGTGTACGGGATCCACGTAAAATATTTGCCAGTCGTATCGCCGCTATCCGCAACGTATCACAATGACGTTATTACTGCATCTATATGACATGCTCGTATGTCCCGGATTACCTCGCATAAACGACGCAAGAAGAGTCTCGGGATCTTGATTTTAACTTTCTTCTCGGTATCGTCCTTCCCACCGAATATGTTCAATATAAGAATATGTTGCAATATAATTGGGTGCTTGCTTTGGTTAATCGAGTACCTCTCGACGAATGCATTCGGACAACTATAGCATTTATGTACGAAGGAGCATTATTTGTCGAGAGCCGCTCTCGAGACTAAAACTCTCGAGTAGCTGCGGCGAATGGCTGATGGAAAAAAAAAAGAATTGAAAGCAGTCACGCGAACGGTGACCGCGGATTTTTACAACTTTATCGGAAGCCGATCTGCCGGAGAATAAAATTCCCCCCGTCCCCGTAGAGGTGTGTCTGCATGAAACGCGAGGCCGACAGTTACTTTCCGGTATGCTTTCGAAAGAAATGACGTTTAATATCTCCCAATTTTAAGAAAATGTGTCGCGCATGGTGAAAACGCTTTTCTAACTTTCGTCATGCGGTATTAAAACGCACGCGAATTTTACTCCTCTCGCTCCTAAAAATCTTTATACGCGAACAGGGTGACGCTTTGCAGCCGCAGCTGCTGGTCCGCCAATCGAAGATCACTTTCAACTCCGTGCGACGGAAAGTTTTATCGTCGACGGTCATTCTCGAGAGCAAAAGCCGGCCGGGACAGCCGACTAAGCTAAGGGTCGGGGTTAGCCACATGCACACGCGGTTCATTAGATTTTCATTCCTTACTTATACCATGGCTAGAGATCATGATCTAGAAAGATAGACAACCCCTCATCAAGATGAATAAACTATGACTTGGAAACTGCAATTTATCGTTGCGTTTATACTCGAGAGATGCGTTGAAATGAATAAAAAAAATACTTTCAATATAAGAACCCTTAAATAGCGAAAAATTATTTCAACCGAAATAAAAAAATAAATATGAATATATATATATAAATGGATGTAGAGAGATACAAACTGTCATGTTAAACACATATATCAAAAGTTTATTAAATATATTACTGCGTGCGTTTCGTTAATATATTATATTTTATTCTTTGGTCCTTTTTTGCATATACATTATTGTTTCATCATGTCACGAGCCGGCTGGGTGTCCCGCTGGAATTCGTCGCGGCCTCGCGGCCATCCTCGTGGCGTTCGTCCCGGCGAATTAACGCGCGCTAAACTAACGTAAAAATATTCGCGACCGCGCGAGAGGCACCTCGCGCGGCAGGTGCCGACGATATGTCTGAATTTACGTCGACGCATTACGTCATTCCGCGTTCGTGACGCGTATATAGAAAAACTTTCCGAGGGCGCGATATGTTTGCGCGTTTGTTTTTTCGACGGCCGGCTTGTTGTTCGCGCCGACCACTCCGGGAAGAGACAAACGGAAAGAGAACTGACCGGAAGGGACCAGCCGAGCGTGAACGACACGTTTGCGGGCGCGATTCTGTCGCGTCGTCGTCGTCGTCGTCGTCGTCGTCGTCGTCGTCGCGAAAATTGCGGGCAAATTCAGAGAGACTTGACTCTTTGGCTCGACTCGCTCCGGCTCGGCTCGGCTCGGCCGTTCATTCATTCGCCAAGAACGGGTGAAATTAATTATCGCTGAAAATACAGTGTGCGCTCGCTCGCTCATTCGCCTTGCTGTTTAGCGCGGGACACGTACGTGCGTGCATAACGTTAGTACAATGGAGCGCGCGTTAATGGCCGCCGCTGCAGTTATCATCCCCCATCCTCACCCTCCTCCTCCTCCGTCCCCCGCCCTTCTGAACTACGGCGCGCTTATTACCCGTTCCTTCGCCGCCCTCTGGCATACCTATTCTGTCATGTACATGCGGAACTGGTACATGGTACTTCGAAAGTCTTGGAGCTTCTCGAATCCAACGCAGACGATTTCTCGACGTAAAATCCGGACAGACTTTTGCATTAAATCTGTTTTTTGAAGAAGAAAATTCCCAAATTAATGTACTATTAAAAGGAAACTATAATTATCGTCTATATACGCGCGATTTTTGTTCGTTTACAGTTTTGAAACTATTGACTTTGCCTTCCTGCAAAGTGCAATATCGTTGATATTCCCCTTCGTTTTATTATGCACGATTTCTACAAACGCACTATGTGAACATACTCGCCACTCATTACGGAGGACGGTAGCTATAGGCGCTTATGGAGGAAGAGGGATGGCGAGCTTCGACGCTGTTAACGTACCGTACTGTACACGCGATGTTTTACGCCCGACGAATATAAAAGGCGAACGCGAACGCGGACATCGTCCCGGGCTCGCGAACATAACTCGACGCTCGACGAGGATTTCGCGGTAATGAAATCGTCATAACAACTCCTCCGGCAATAACGCTGCTTGTAATGCGCTTTTTAATCGCCCGCGACTACAATACGGCCGATTGTTATCGTTATCGCGTCCGCGCGTCCGCGCGCCCGTAGTACGCCCTGTGCGATAACCATCGACGATAATACGGCTATTAGCGAGCGAACAATCGACCACTGTTTCATCGGCTGCGAGAGCCAAGTCCGGTGTTCAAGGAGGAGGGGGAAGCTAAAACGGAGCAAGTCCGTCGTCGTCGAAGAAATCGATATCGATGATTCATCTCAATTCGCACGTTTCGTATGAATTAATGGTATGAAATATTTTAATAGATTTATTTTAACATATTTTATACAGTTTCGTGTATTCTCTGTCTTATACTTCTCCATATATCCTCTTGTGTGTTGTGTGCGTGAGGGACCCCGCAATTGCTCAAAGCCAGCTCAAGCTGTACGGATCGGGTTATTGCGGAGAACGCAAGACGGCTGCGGAAACGCAGTGCTTAAGCCCTTCGGCATGCACTGTGCGATATACACACGTACATACGTACGCGCACACACACACACACACACACACACACACACATTGCCAGTCGTTACAAGTCGTGTTTGATCTTATAACAATGTTAATTTCATTCTATGAGCTCTTTACCTCGTGCATAAGTCGCAGCGCAAATGGTTGAAATCGAGCCTCTCGTGACATCTGCGATGTATAATTTCGCACAATGACCTACTTGCCACATTCAGATTTTATCATTAACGACACATCGAGTCGTTTTTCTTATTCCTGATGAATATTGCAGAATTTCACTAGAAAAATACGAAAATTTTCACGAGTCATCAATAAGATGCAAAAGATTTAAAAATAGATCAAATTCTTTTTTCACGCGACTCTTCAATTTCTTTAACGATTGCTACAGTTTAAGACATGCTGGTCGATTGATTAAAATAAAACATTGTCGAGACAATATTTTTTCATGATATAAAAATCAAACGTCGCCAAGAAAAGAATAAATAGACATCTCAGAAGTCGCTTCTTCCTCCTTTTTCTCTCGCGACATTTTGCTTTAACCTGATTTTTTCCGATAAAGAAACGATAAGTCAGATGGAAGAGGACGTAAGCGTTTCCCGTTGAAAGCGTCGATGATGATAATGATGAAAAAAAATAATAGCTCACCGGCTATAAGCGTCCACCGCGTCGGCCGATGCGAGGCATCGGCTTTAATGCAACTTTGCTCGCCGGTTGCATTACGACGCGCACCGGCGCCGCGATAAATAATAAACAAAGGCGCGGCCGCAAAAATATGTCGCCGCGTTAGCGCGTCACACGAGATTTTCACGAGAGAGAAAAGCGCGCGTGAAACCGTTAATACGCGTTCCGAGAAATTTAATGGAGTGCAAAGCTGATACGAATTTTGCATGTTTCCTCATAATATATAATTACCATTACATTGTCCGTGCATATATATATATATAT
>NW_021853511.1:88593-113242 GCF_003651465.1 Formica exsecta
TATATATATATATATATATATTTATGTCGATGGCAAATATGTTAAAGATGCATAACATTATCGTAGATCGTAATGTCACGTGTATACATGAACCTCGAAGAGAGCTCGTTGTCGAGCGCGTATCGATGGCGATTGTAATTTAACACGCGGACAATGCCGCCGAATTGTTGACCCGTTGTTATCGCGCATATAATCGGCTGTAAAAACGTAATGAATAATACAGTTTCGCGCGTTTCGGAGTATCGACATATTTACATACGAAACACGTGATACGACATACCAAGGGTTAATAAAACGGCGATAAAATTATGCGCGCGTGAAAGAGAAAGAGAGAGAGAGAGAGAGAGAGAGCGTATTAAAAAACAATTATTCCCTGCAAATTACGCGCGTGTAACGACAATTGGATGAATGTAGGGGAGGAGGGCTGAAAGATCGCAATTAACGGTATTACGGTATATTAGGATAATAATAATGCAGTGTCATGGCAATGTCGAGGACGGTAACGCAACGTCATAATTTGTCATCGATTCTCATTAACGTAACATCGTTGCTAACTCGACCCCACCCATTGATCCTCGTCGATAATAATTAATGCGCATGCGATCGAACTTGATCCTATTCTTAATCTCCTATGCCATACACGAATGTGTTTGTATACGTATGTCATTCGAGAAAAATTCGCCAAAAATATTCCTACGACGCGCATTTCTTCGCTGGCAGCAAAACAATTTTTTTTTGCAAACTATATATGTGAGTTTAGTTTTATGCATGCGTATGTTTATACATCCCGATAAAATATGGTACGGCCGGGCATATCACATAATTCGCAAGATACTTCTGTTGTGAATTATCATTAATGGATCGTAATTATTATGCAATATGTAGGGCAATCATCATGCGCTCGCGCTCGTTTCATTTATGCCGTCCCGATAGGTTTTCATAGAAATGTGCGTAATTTACGCGATTTACGGAGATGCGAGCTCGGGAAAATGAGCCGACCGGGCTGATTTACGCCAACGTCGCGTTTAAACAAGCCGTATCGTCTCTTAATGGGATTTTAAAATAACATCACGTGTATCGATTTTATTTCATAATTAGTTTAAACAATCGAAGCGATTGAATAACCATTGAATAAACCACGCCGATTATTATCTTTAAATTTCGATTCGCACAGGGGTTGTCGAAATCTGTAATATATATATTAAAATGATAAGTAATTTTCTCGCGGATACACATGAGAGAAATTTCATTAAATTTTTTAACATAATTTTTCTCCGTGTCGAGAGATACTTCAGGCTTGACGTTTTTCCTGAACCTTGAGATCTCGAGTGTCGCGGGTCCAGCCGCCGCCCCTCTTGATATCAGGAAGAATCTTCCTTTTTTTGTGCGATCGATTTCATTAAAATGCGTTCGAAATAGATATCCTACTTTGCCGCGAAGCGAAGCGCAGACAGTTCTTCGGTATAGTTTGCAAAACAAATAACGCGATATAAACAATAAACTGCGACAGTGCATATCGTTAGCGAGAGAGGAAAAAAGAGAGAGAGAGAGAGAGAGGGAGACGAATGCATCGCATCGAACCGATATTCGCGGTTGTCTGTTCGTATTGGCGATTGCTATAAAATAATTATGTCGGGCCGCCGTACCGACGCGCGACGCCCGGGGAATTGTTATCGAAATGTAATATAAATTTAATATCGATTAAATATTCACGACGTTACGCTTTCGCCGGGTTACAATTTACCGAGCAATTATCAGTTTGTACGGTGTACGGTCGTATCGTTGGACCCGTGTACCATCGATAACATTCGCTGGCCGGTGGCGATTTTAACTCTCTCTCGTCCGCGTCCCGGAAAATATTCCGCACCCTGCGGCTACGATATTTATTAACGTTGCGTATTGCAAAGCGCGTTGTTTAAAAGGACGCTTCTCCTCCTCCGGGAGGATCGAGCCGTCGTGACACGACACGTAAAGCCGGATCCGAACATTTGCTCGAATCCAATCTCTCGCTCTCCATAAAGGAAATTGAAAAATATATATTTTATAAAATATTATATATATCTACAGAGTGTGTGTGTGTGTGTGTGTGTGTGTGTGTGTGTGTGTGTGTTATATGTACTAGAAGTGTGCGCGAGAAGATATTGCTATTTACTCTACTGCGAAAAAATCCGTGTCTCTTGGCGATATGATCGCGGACAGAATCACCTCACATTCGCAATGCGATGGAAACGCATCGGAACATTACTTTTTTTTTTTTTTTCAAACAGAACCGATGTCTCGTAGAATGTTATTATTATTATAAAATTATTATAATAATGATTATGTTCAACAAAAGACGCGAATATCAGCATTTGGCTCTTTAGAGTTACTGTGTGAGTACTGTGTAAGGAAATAAATGGATTTCCCGTGTAATGTAAACGGCGATCGAGACAGAGAGAGAGCGAACGCTGCTCCCTAACAAGGCGGTAAACCAGCGAATCATCAAATCATTCCGTACGATCGTCATTTTCAAAACCGCGAATTCGAAAACAGACGTATCTCTCCTATAACGCATGTTCTCGGCGCAAAATAATATTACATTTCCGGTGACTTAAGTGTTTCGCGCGCGAAACGATATGATTAATCGTATAACAATAATAACAATTAAATCGCGCCGATAAATTTAAAGCGTGTAACGTGTGTAATTTTGCCATTGTTAAATTTAGCGAACGGCGCGGGGGTACAATTGCCGTAACAATGGAAAATCACGCGTCAGATTCTTGTTATTCTCGCCAGGCGCATTGTACAAATGCACCTTAACGACGCGAGTTCGCTAAAACTACTTATGCGATATCGTTGACGTGTGCGCATTTCGATGCACAAAAGACCGATACGGGAGACGTTCTCGCTCTACGCGCGTGACATTCTCGCTCCGCGCAATTTATTAGCGCGATATTTTTTCTCCCTTTTATATTTTATTAGTTCCTTTCATCAAAGGCGACGATAAACATAAAAGAGGCATATACGCGGATTATTATTCAAAGTGAAAAAGTTCTCCGATGCGTCTAACAGCGCGAATGTGCACGTGAACAAGACATCTCTTTTAATTTAAAAGAGTCCCTTTTTTCTCGTCGCGCTGCTATAAGAGCGGTGCACACATTAATACACATGACGTATTGTATTATTATTGTCATCGCCAAGCGCGCGACGACGGTACGTGTGATAATAGAGATATATTTTTAGACGCGAATAGATAAGAAAAAAAAAACGCGTATTTCGTAACAATTAATTAAGCACAAGTAGTAGTAAACGTTATAATTGGAATAATTAGAGTAATCGGAAATAGAGATGAGATAATGATAAATACACAGTATACGACTGTACGTAACCACGATAGAATTAGATGATACGGATAGCGCAATTTTATTACGATAAACGAGGTAAATATCGCGAATTTTTGCGCAATCACTTAATGCAGTCTTCCATGAATTATTATTCCCCCGCGGCTGCCCCTGCGCACGCAATTCCGAAAATGTGCTCGTAATACCGTTACATCGATCGTGGATCGACTCCGCGGCGCGCATCGCTCCAGGTCGATCCCCGCCGGCGGACGAGACTTAGGAATTTATCGGACACCCGCGGGGCGACCTCATCGGAAATTTTGTTAGTGGATTCGACAGTTGTTGTTGCACAAGCCGGCCTGGCATATCGGCGCGCTCGCAAATTATTTAAAGGGCACGTAGAAAGCCCCGCGCTACCAAATTGATTGCCCTCCGATATACACGATCCTATTTCGCGTATCCGAGGAAGCGACCTCGCAACACGGCCGTTTTCCCCGATCCCATTTATATAAACCGGGTCGCCGAAAAAGTCCGAAAACGACCTTTTTATAGAAGCGTACAATATGTTCGGATGCAACCCGCGGAGAGAGATAGAAGGGGAGAGAGAGAGAGAGAGAAATAGGACGCGAGAGTAGTTGAGAGGAAGGGGATGGGGTGAAGAGGGGAAGGAGAGCTTTTAAGGGCGCGCGGGAAGCACTTAAAGCTCCTCTGCGCGATGTTGATACAGCGCGTCCGACGTACGTTAAGCCGCATCGCCATGTTTTACATAATAATACCCGCGGCAATACGCGGGCGATCCGCTCATCGTAAAACGCCGCGGATGGAACAGGCACAATGGAATTGTCATAATACGTTATGAATAATAATAGGCCGCGGCTATAATCCGCGGCCATTAATGTGAGCGGATGCTGAAACGCCCGACGAACCCGCGGATTTGCTACACGGCGAAGGGAGAATCGTATCGATACTTTTACGCGGGGCGATATCGATGTCGAACGAAGCAGCAGAGAGATGTTATCTAGATTGATACACACACACACACACACACACACATACACACACGAACGTATTTCCTAGATATTTTATGTAACCGTCTTTCTTGCGTCAATTTTTTTTAATACGAGATGTCAGGAACGCGCGGGGGCAGGCCATCTTATCGAAAGAGGAACGACAATTATATTAATAGCGGTTATGTAATAGCAATAAATGGCATCTTTGGTAATTGATATTTACAAAATGGTAATTTACTAATTAGTGTTTACATATTAATGATTTAATATAATTAATATTTGCGCATCACCGCGCGATGATAGGTAATCAATACCGATTCGTCTATGATTTCAAGCTCTTATTTAACAATATTTGATTGGAATTTCAAAATATTCGTGGTAATAAACGCTTCGAATATGAGGGGGTCTTGATCGATTCTCTGATTTCTTTTCCTACAAACTCGGCGCTTCGTCGATTTTGCGAAAGATCACGATCTAGCACGGGGTATACACACACATATGACCGTCCCAGTTGACGGGGTTAAAGTATGCCTCGTTAGGTCCTCATTTGGAAGATGCTGGCGGCATCGGAGTGATTATTGTTTCGAGAAACAGAGANNAGTCAATTTCGGAGCGCCGTTAATGAGGCTGTCGCAATTTAACCGGGTTGACTAACTCCGTTTAACGATTCGCCCTCTCTCCCGCTCTAGATTTCTCTCTCTCCCTCTCCCTCTCCCGTAATGCATAATCTGCCTATAATATGAACAGAGAAAGAAAATTCAGTTAACTCGACGGATGATCGCGCTCGGGATGTAATTTACATTCTAACAGGGCCCAGAATTGCAAGCGATTCCGCCGATTTGCTGGAAACTCGTGGAAATTATCGATGATTTTTCTCACACTTTTCGGTCGCGATTCGAAAAAATTCAATTATCACATCCAGATACAATCAACACACCGATAAAAAGAACTCAATATATTTCATCGACTCTTCCTTCGCGGTTTCATTCTCACAATACGATATATGAGTATACGATATATATATATAATTGCGATTTATCGGTTATTAATTGATAAATAGTATTTCTGCAAATGTGTTAGCCGCACGATTAAACGTGTTTTAAACGAGAAAATAATTATATAAATTAAACGCGAATCGCACAAAATTGCGGAGCGCAAATGTATCGCGGCTCTTTCGCAGAAACAATGCGATCGTTGCCGCCAATTTCCCTGGCATTGTCACTCGCGATGGGAGACTTACAAAAGCGCAGTTATATCGACGACAGGGTGTCAATAAAATCGCAACAACATCGATCGACTCCCTCCTTCCTTTGCAAATATTTTGCAACAGCAACAAGCACGGCTGTGTCGCGCGCTATCAATACAATACACGCGTCGTAATCGAACGCGCGTACGCGAAAATCACCCGATGATCGCCGCTAATAATATAATTAATGTAATGTCCGACGTGCGATTCCCAGGTTATTTAGCCTGTGCAAATTTAACCGATTCGCGGCGATTATTTACGCACGCGCGCGCGCGCGCGTTTGTGTGTGTGTAGGTATATATATGTGCGAGCATATGTCATGCACCTACTCGATCGCATCGCCGCTTGTAGGAAACGTTACAACGTGTACTGCGTCGGTTGCATAGTTTGTGACACACGAATAAAAAACGCTATCTCGCTGGTGAAAAAAAAAAAAAAATATTCGCGAAACAAGCGCCGGCGATCGTCGGCGGCGCTTCAAAAGCTGTTTCTCCGAACGCAGTTTCGCTGTGATTTCATATAGTGCCCGGCTTGACCGGAAAAACGAAGCGTTTTCCCCGGCCCGTTATTAATAATTACTACGCCGAGAGTAATAATTGTCTCATCTTCTCGTCGCGAATTGCGCCGCGTCAAAGCGCGAAGCGAACGTTTTCCATTAAATATCAAACGTTATCGAACTTTGTTTCGCGCTATCCGATAGGTGCAGTTATAAATTGAGGAAGTACGGTCAGATACGTTTTGTTCGACGGCGGATGCAAATAAATCTCGCGTCATCGATAACGACACTGCTTCTACGGCGGGGCAAATGCCGTTTTTAATTCGACCGATCAAAAATATTGTTCTCGCGTTTATAATCGCTAATTAAGTTTAGAACAACACAGAAGAATCTCGAGAAAAAGAATTTTTATCCCTAAAAATAATATCCTTTGTTTTTCTGACGTGCACGAGAGAAGAGGAAAAGAGAGAGTTCAAAATATGTCTTATTGTCAGTTGTTTGCAGAGCAGATAAATTTATAATAGCATAAAATAAAAAAATGCAGCAAAGTCTATAACGAGATGTCAGATTCATAGATGCTCGAGTGAATTTTTTAAGATCAGCATCTACATTCGCGATTTTGCGAATAATTAATGACAAGCAACATTAAAAGTACGCTTCGTGATGTTATAAACGGCTCCATCAAACAATTATTTTATCCGGGCTTTGTCTGACGAATTATATAATTATCGTTATTCTAACAAAATCTTTTTTTACATTCTGATAAATATCAGAAACTTCAGTATTTACGATCGAGAATCCGGAATGCAAGTATTATAAAATGACCGCAATGCCATCGGAATCTGCTTGAAACATATGTAGAATTAATCTCACGGAGATTGCTTTCAGTTAAATGTAAGTTGCAATCGAAAAAAAAAAATATGCGTTCTTTTATCTACTCTCAATTTTCTCTATGTTTTGTACAACGCATCCTTTTTTTTTATATCCGTTCTCCACACAACGTATCGTCGATTGACGAAAATCGCAGAGACGGACACTTCCGACTGTTTGTTTCCTCTGTTAGTTCCATATCGCGCAGCACAGTCCAATTCACGGTAATCACACGTCGGGGCTGCCTTCTGTCGACCGTGGCGAGACGGCGGCTCCGTCAATAACACTTGCACGGGACCAGGCTATTGTTGCGGAAAACATAGCCTGTACCGTCCGCGAGGAAAACATTTAGAAACGTACGACGACGTCTCTCTCTCTCTCTCTCTCTCCTCTCCCATTGTCTCTCTCTGGTTGCATACCCAGTACAATACGGCGTATGTTCTCTCGCGCGTAAAAGCAGACCGACAAGAGAGAGAAAGAGATATATATATAGAAAGAGAAAGAGAAAGGGAGACGGAAAACACCCTCACCCTATGTACGCCACGCTTCTCTCGTTTATTTTATAAACACGGAAGTAATTCGTAGACTCTTGCGCGCGGCTGCACGCGGGGCTTCGTTGCGGGTTTCGATGCGGTGATATAGCGGAGAAAACGCAGACCACCGCGTATGGCAGCGTGCGTGTGTCGCTGCCACACGCGCCCTCGACTGGAGGACGCAAGGGTAGAAAGTCACAGTGGTCGAGCGCAAAAAATTTCCACGGCCCGGAGTAGTTCAAAGTACAAAGTAATTTTTCGGAAAATTTGAAAGTCGAAAAGAGATCTCTGAAAGGCGGACGAGATTTCGAAAGAGAAAAGAGACACACGATGACTCTACCTACTTTCTTTACTCTTACACATTTCGGGGCAACCTCTTTGAAAAATTGATAAAGTTAAATCTGCAAAACTGTTGTAGCATCGAGAAAAAAAGGATAAGGATTTGCGTTCTGTGTTCTGTTAGCCGTGAAAGTATATTAATATACTACATTGTCAACGAATGGTATGGGATATTTGACTTTTCGATGACAGAGCACGCACATGCCCCTGCCGACTCGTGCCCGTTTCGTGCGTGAGAGGAAAAAAAGCGGAAGATAGACAAGCGCACCCACGCGCGACCGGGTAACCATGGGCGTCGACAAGGTTTTTCTTCTTCAACCTCGAACAAACACATAAATGCCAAAAGTATTTCTCTTTATTACTTGTCACTCCATGCTTAATTTAATAAATCGTTTTTCTCACAATCCCGGAAAGATATCTTTACTGTAAAAATGTTGCTCTCATATGATATATCCTTGAACGAATACTCGCCGATCCGTTTACAAAGTGCAACTCGAATTCATCCGTTTGAGGTCTCGACTCCCTCGAATCCCAGGGGCAGGATGACGCCGATGGCGTCGGTGCACTCGGTGCACACATCGCGCACTCATTTTTCCGACGTCACGGCGCGCGCGCACAACGGCAGATGGTACTCATCATCATCATCTGGGGGAAGGAGGAGGCGTGGCGTGGCACGCTTTAATCGCTTAAAATCGCCGTTAATTGAAAACGAGTCAATTTACGAGTAACACGAGAACTCCGGGGAGCGCGAGTGACGCGCAAACACGAGCGGGCGCTTATGATATTGTCCTTGAAAATGGCCGTTTGGACTCCCATCGCGAGGGTTTTCAACGGGACACTCTATCCCTTCGCCCTTCCCTCTTCAGAGCCACCGGCGCAAAAAAAAAGTCTATTTAGAAGTATAATGAGGCATGCGTGACGCATGACACGGGTGAAGACTCGGCGCTCTCTTTTTCCTCTTTTTTTGCCGCTGACGCATCGTCCGCCTTTTTCCGGCGTAAATTTTCGCTGAAACTATAAGGGTGATCGCGCGGTTGGATCATTATCTAAACAAGACATATCCTCTGAGTCAGGATTTTTCAGAAATCGAGAAAAAGAAACAGCAGTTGAATAGATTCGCTATACCGTTTAAAATCGCGTAATTAATTCTGGAGAGAAATAATTCACCGTATGTAATATAATTACACAGGCTTCAAATTTCTTTTCAGAGAAAAAATTCATATATATATATAATATCAGATTCGAAGATTCATTTTATTTGAGAAACATACAGTTTCGCACGTAAACGACGAGTCAATCGCAATATTATGTGACATTGATTGTTCCAGCGATTTATCGCCGGTAATGCACCGACTCCGTAACGACTTGTACACGTCATCGTATTGTTTTCCTAAATTTTCTACATACCACAAAGTTGACGCTATCGCAGCCGACGTGGAATTTCCGTCATTAGACGTAATTACGCAATTACGATTTGTGTGTCTGTGTTATATGGGTTATCATGATGTCTATGTGATCCGTAATTAAATCCCATGGCTTCTAATTGAGCGTATTTTTTTGCGACGGGGTGTCATACTATTTGCTCTTAATAATGCATGTCCCAGCATCACAATATGAAAATAATATTTCCTGAGATTACATAATTAATAATTAATAAAATTATTATTGTACATTTTTATTGCTTAAGGAAAGAATATCGTATGTAATATTATATGTAAAATGTGTGTGTGTATGTTATATTAATAACGCAAATCCGAGATGGAAATTGTCACGGCAATTCATGGCCATCTCGCACCGGGCGGAGATCTTTAACGTTTACCATACTACGAAAAGCAGTCCATTAGTCGGCAATGTTCCGTGACGAATGTCGCCGTATTGTTCTAGGCGGCGAATTTTCCGAGCGTGCGCCGCGGCAAAATTTACACCGCGCGGACAATCGTAATTACGCAATTACGATTGTATCCGTATTATCGCGGCACGAGGCCTCCGGCCGGGTAACCGGCCGGAAATTTACAGGCGGCTACGTAGCCTGTAATTGAATTCTAAGGCTCGTAATTAACCGTATTCTTCCGTCGCGGCACCCGGGGAGGGTCGATCCCATTTGTTTTAATAGCATATTTGCGTCGAATCCCGATGAAGCGATCGGAATTCCGCGCACGCCGCCCGCTTAATTCGCGCGACACCGCTTACACCCATCTACGTATAATGTAAGCCGACGGCGGTAAGTCGACACACACACATACACACGGTGGTTCGGGAAAAAATCTAGTTTCCGCACAAACGGGGGCAGACGCCACGTTCCGATAGAGAGCCTAAGATATATCCAACGATGTCGGCTCGGCCAGTTTTTTAAATCGGTTAATTTACGCGAAATTGCTCCGCGTGCGCACTTAATTCGCGAAACAGAATCGTCGCACCGATTTTTCAGCCGGTGCCAGGTGATGAAAATGCCTTCTCGTCGACGTTATTAACAATCACGTGTTTTATTATTTTTCGTATTTATGTATACGCCGTAAAATATTGGCTTTAACCACGATATTATTATAATAGAATGTAATTAAATATGTACTATATATAAAAAAAAGAAAAAATATAAATCGATTAAACAAACTTTGCTTACAGAATTAAAGTTTGCTTCAATATTACAGCTTTCGATCTAACAAGCCATCTATTAGTATTCATGGTATTATAATAGAATATCCGATGGAGTTTCTCGTTAATTTTGATCCTTAGGGGGGAACGAAAAAATCTTGAAAAATAAAAATTAAGAATATCCTCTTCACAGTGCGAGTTGCCCCTAATCATCGTACGTTTGCACGAATAAAACAGTTGCGCACGTGAAGCTGTCATCTGCTGTCACGTGATCCGTCTATCATGACATAAGGCGCGATTAGTATTCGTGAAAGTGGAGGGATACTAAAATTAACGGAGCCAAATCTAAGAAAAGACAATTATAGCTGGATGTAATATGTATAATTGGAAGAATTCTGTCAATTCTCTGAAAGGAAACATAATTACGGGTGTTTGAGATTCGCTTATAGAACCGAAAGCTCGGTTCAATATCGCAGTCTCGGACCTAAGTCATCCTGCCAACGCTGAAACGCAGCCCGTGGCGCGAACATTGCGGCGGATTAATCTATCCGGCTGGTTTCCGCGGATCGGTAACCCAGTTTCGCGAGATCGTTGTGCTCGAGTAAACTACATCTTTCATTAAGGTACAACAGCAACTACACCTTAATTGAACGACTCTCATTCGACCGGCCGACCGCCGATTAATTTAACGGCTCCTCGCATGTACATACGCATGTACTCGAGACAAATCCGGTTCTCGTAGCTTGCCGATCGTCAGGAACTTTATCAACGAGCCTGCCATTAGACAATTAGTAATTATCGTAATTTGCTAGTAATCCGCGTTCTCGCATTCGATACTTGGAAATCTATCTGTATATAAAGATTATATGTTCTCTCTCGCAAGCATGTTTTACTCTTTTATAATATATAATTATTTATTTATTTTTAATTTTCTTTAAATAGGAACTTTGTATTGAACATTACCTTGAAATAATTTATAGCTGCAATAAAATTACACGCAATGCGAATCACTAATTTCGCTTCGAGATATTAAATGAAAGTTTCGCGTGATTCGCCGTGAGAAATGTCGCGAGCCGCATTACATCACGCATAAAGTTTCGCTGGCGATTATTTTGATTACCGGTTGCCGCCGATTGTCGGATACCAGCCGTGCGCCGGTCATTCTACGCAAAAATGGACGGTGGGTCTGTCGGAATCCAAATAGGCTCGTTTAAATTCGAAATTTCTAGCGTTGCAACTCTTCCTCGCTCTCTCTCTCTCTCTCTCTCTCTACGCTCGCGGTGCCGCCTCTACGTTGCCTTTGCAATTTCGTAAAACGATGCATATGTATAAGCCGCGAAACGGTGGATTTAAATGCCGGGAAATATTTTTCTCCGTCCGTGTTATAAAGCGTCGCCGCGCGTAAAACTAAATCATCGTTGACAAGGTTTCGCGGGCGGTCGCGTTCTTTAATGAAGTCCGTTATTATCGAGCTCGGTGTCGCGATGCAAATGTCTCGATTGTCGATTTAAAGAAAACGACGTACAAAAAAAAAAAAGTATTCACAAGATATGAAAGACACGCGGATTACAGAAAGAATAATAATTATTATCAATTTGCACGATAATCCGAAAGTTCTTCCGAAGAGAACAGCTTAAACTTATTTAAGATCCTTTCCTCCTCCCTGCGCGTTGTAATCGTAACGAGAATTATTCTCGAGAAACGCGTCCCCTCGACAATTTACACAGGGAAACAACTCTTTCGATACTCCCGTCCATTCGAATACTCGAAAGAATTGTTATTCCGAAGAATTGGTCGCGTTCGGTTTATTGGCTTGAATGACGACGACGACCTGAAGATCATTGATGACCACCTTAAACAGTTCACGGAAGCCAAGACGCAGACAAATACAATTACGAGTGCGGGTATGATGACGATACCGACCCGTTCTCGCTAATTTTCGAGTTTGCGTGTCATACCGTAGGCGAACTGTCTGGAATTGTTTTAATTAAAGCAATGCCGTGTATCCGTCGTAAATTAATACAATGCGCTAATTGCCCCCGCTACGATACGATCCTGCAGATACAATTGGATACAATTCGCGGAACAATTCCTTTCATCTCGCTTCATATTTCTCCCTAATTCTCTCGTCACCGTCGTCGCGAAACTTGGCGTCTGTAAACTCTAATGCCATTCGAAGTTGCTATTGCAAAAATAAAGCTGCATTTGCGTCGCTAAATTTGCCTTTAGAAACGCAACGCGTCCTTTTATTAATTACCGTATACGATTCCAATAAGAATATAGAGCGATACAATATTATATATAACGTATATATATTTTTAAATAACGTATAAAAAAAATTATAAATAAAAATTTAAAATAAATAAATCTTTAAAAGAGTAGCTCTTGTGTATCTATCGAAATTTTTATTTTTGTCATTTGTTACGATCGTATTGTGCATTGTATCGCTCTCGACATTCCATATCTATACTGCCACTTTTGCCACATCGCGTGCAGATCGCTCGATCGTAAACGCTCGTGTAACGCGGCCACGAGAGCGCGTCTATTGGTCGTGGTGAGGCGCGATGCATAAAATCGTATCGTTATCATAACCGATCCGCGGATACCGCGGTAATATTCTCCTCTTTTCGGGAGAGGCGTAACTCGGTAACGGCCGTATCGTTTCCCCTTCATCAAGCGGCGCGGTCTCGCGTCTAGATTTAACATATATATTACACGTGTACATGCACACGCGTATACGGGAAACACGTATATAATCTACATCCCCGTCGACGTTTACCACTTTTACGTTTATGCCCGACCATCTGCGGAGGTAGAAACGGGAGGAGGTGAGCGAGGTAGTATAGAGATAGAAGCGGCGTGCAGGGTTAGCGGAGGGATAAATCCGTGTTGTGTGACACGCGCGCCGTGGGGCGTTTACGTGCGTGGGACGAACGTCGGCACGGCTGGAGCTAAGCTATAGCTGTAGATAGGTAGCAGGTAGCCCGAAGCCCGACCCGTCTCGGCTTAGTGCGTGTAGCGCGACCATAAACAACCGTGCAACTTTCACGAGGACTTTACCGGGCCCATTACCAGCGACCTATTTCCCGGCGCGGTTCATGAGCGAGCGCACGCTCGGTGCGCTCGCGCGCAACCCGAACTTCGTAAGGTAATTGTTCATCTGGGCTTGTCAGTTGCGAGTTCTCGCTACGTTAATGCCGGCCGAAATGGCGCGTCGTTGTATATGTACCTTTTAACGGTCGAGAGCGTTAAAGGAGAGGGCAAAGTGCCCGGATTGACGCACCTTTCGACATTCGCGAAAGTTTGCCTTTGATATCGGTTATATCTCGACGCTTTCACCGTCCGGTATTTGACATCCATACATCGATATTAGCCATCCAATTCGTACGGTCTTTGATGCCGAGCGGTATGTGTAAGTATCGATAGTTTGCCTAAACGCCCGTGGCACTGAGCGAAATCGCTTTTCATGAATCATCACGTATCGGCCAGGGCCAGTCGATCCCGTATACATCAATTATGCACTTAAGAGGGATCCCCGCGGCGCGCGGCCAACAGATGTGCGGCGATCTCGAACCATCTCGTGCGCGATGTCGAACATTTATGCAGGAGCCCCGGCCTTTGTTCCCCCTTCGCTCCCCAATTTTGACGAGAGGAAATATCAGCGGACCTGCAATAGCGAGGAGAACATTTATTCGTCCTTAAAAGTCAATTTATAGAAATGAGAAATTTTCAGAAATGGTAATAACGTCGATGATAAAAGGTGAGTCGATAAGGATTCGTACGTAACGAGCTCGCGGCGGAGAGAGCCACGTAATGTTAATTCTCGTAGATTGTTAAAACGCATTAAGCGCGCGACGCAGGGCGTCGGCGTTTTAATCGCTTAATTGAACGTAACTGCGCGACGCTTGTAAAATAATACTCTGCGCTTGCGACGTTTAGAGTGACGGCAAGAAGATATGCCGTCACGGCGTTACGGCCACCGATGTTGTTAAGGGCACGATATTGAAGTAGATCTAAATGTATACGGGGTATCTCGAACAAAATCGCGTACGTTATTTCGAAAACAAGTATAAATTCGATTGATTTTTATCAACTATTCCGTTTCAAGTGGGAGAAAATTGGGAAAGAAGAAATTTTCTCCGATTATAAATTCAATGAGGGTGCGCGAGTGTGTTATAAAGATAACTTTTATTCCTCGTTTGATTTCAACTAGATTTCACTTTAACGGAACTTTAATTCGAGTCTTAGAAAGATATTTAATGTCGAGTATGAAAAAGTTGCGAGCAGATAGTGTGTCGAATCCAAATTTTCTCCCCCGCGTTCTCAAAGTTGTTCGAAGAATGCGAGCGCGAATGAAAGAAGACGTGCGGGCAAACTTGGGGCATCTTATACGCGAAAAGAGGATCTAGATAGTAAGCGCATCCGGAGATACTTAGCGACGACGGTGTTACCGGGGACGAACAAACTAGCGGCGTCGCGTATAAAACACGAGCGAAAATAACTAGCTCGCTCGGAGAGAAACGCGGTCGGAATATAATATAATATAATGTACTTCGCGGAATTATATCTCTTCATGAAAGTAAAAGTTGCCTCGTTAACCCGATTGCGGCACTTTGGCCACTCCAACTATACATTTTACGGCTGACAATTAAAATCAAACGACGGGGACAAAATGCGGACGAAGGGATCGGAGCCACGATGGAAAACTAACGTATCGTCCCGTGTCCATTTAACGCTACTCACGTGTAATGTTATAACGTAAAGAAATAAATTACGCACATGTCAAAACTTTGTTGACGCTACGATAATAATGTCGAAACTTTGGATAGACTTCTTTTTTTCTCTCTCGCAAACAAGAAAAGGAAATACGATTGGTAACTAGATGTAATAAAAATATGAGAGAACAATATTTCATTGCTCTTGGCGAACTTCTCTCGTGTAATCCCGGAAACTGGAAGATGGGTGAACGTGCTCGACATCATATACGTCTCTTTCACGAGCGGGACTAAATGTCTCGTTTCGCGATTTCGAGGTAGAAATCGCCGGTTGTATTCTAGCCGGCGCGCTACCTCGCGCAATTTCCTCTCGCGATAGAATCCGATGTAACGTCGCGTCTCTCGAGTACGAGGGTCGCGATGCTCGTTCGTTCGTTCGCTCGCTCGCTCGCTCGCGCGCGTGCACATAACGGCGCGATTTTTCGATCTGACGGCCGGCAAACGCTTGCGGGGGTTAACCCATTAACCCAAGAAGGGAAGGGGGAAACGGGGGCGCGGAATGGGGCGCGTTACGTCTCGAAACTATCGCGCGGGGATCACAGTTCGCCGCAGCCAACCCCCCACCTCATTCCCCTCCCCTCTTCTCTTCATCCCGTTGGGTATCGTAATTTCGTCGATAGTAACAACGGTAACAACGACGCCACCACCGCCGCAGCGAGCCGTTAATCCCCTCCCCCGCCTCCACCCTCGTCCTTCTTCCCTCTACCCTCCGGGATCCGGTTTTTCACTCCCGTCGCGCGTTCACCCTTCGCTCCTCACCATCGGTTTATGCGCCATCGCGGTCGCGGCTTTCAACCCAGCCGATTTCGACGACCGAACAAACAGAACATACCGAAATGTCCGCCGACGAACGTGCGCCGGTTGTATTTACTTAACCCGGATGGAAACGGTATTAATGGGCAACGAGTTAATTAATAAATGAGTTCTGTATTTCCGAGCGGTTGAGAAACATTTATTTGGAGAACACAAATTAGAAATCAAATTTGGCGTATCACGAGTGTCCTTATTTTTCCGATATATTTTCCGAATAAAACGAACAAGAGTACACCGCGGTATTCGTTTTCGCGCCGAAATAATAAAAGGAAATTTTTTAAATTAAACGAAATTAAGAGGATTAAATTAAATCGATTAACTAACAAAGAGTTAAGGGAAAGTGTAACGCGCCGCACGATTAATATCTATAAAAGTATTATCTCATCATCCGAGTATAACGAACGTGATTTATTACGCGATGGACGATTTTGGGAAGATTCGCACAGATTTATCCGGTATCGTGTCGTGCGGGCAATATGCGGCTGTATCTGATCATGGTGTGGAATATACGGTGGTGAAAAATTGGCGGCGCGGTTAAAGATCCGCGAACGGGGTCGGACGGTGGCGGTTAAGCACGGTATTACGCATCCTTTGCATGCGCCCTCCTTTTTACGGGGCGGCGATGCGACTTCATATTTTTCACGCCACGAGCGTATGGAAATAGAAGCAGAAATGAACGCGACCGTGACAGTTGTTCCTCGGATCTCCACCGACGTCGTTTGCATTTCTCATAAGCGCGACCGCGTTTTTTCTTTTTTTTTTTTTTTTTTTTGTCCCTTGTTGACGCTACGATAATAATGTCGAAACTTTGGATAGACTTCTTTTTTTCTCTCTCGCAAACAAGAAAAGGAAATACGATTGGTAACTAGATGTAATAAAAATATGAGAGAACAATATTTCATTGCTCTTGGCGAACTTCTCTCGTGTAATCCCGGAAACTGGAAGATGGGTGAACGTGCTCGACATCATATACGTCTCTTTCACGAGCGGGACTAAATGTCTCGTTTCGCGATTTCGAGGTAGAAATCGCCGGTTGTATTCTAGCCGGCGCGCTACCTCGCGCAATTTCCTCTCGCGATAGAATCCGATGTAACGTCGCGTCTCTCGAGTACGAGGGTCGCGATGCTCGTTCGTTCGTTCGCTCGCTCGCTCGCTCGCGCGCGTGCACATAACGGCGCGATTTTTCGATCTGACGGCCGGCAAACGCTTGCGGGGGTTAACCCACGCGGGGTAGAAGGGAAGGGGGAAACGGGGGCGCGGAATGGGGCGCGTTACGTCTCGAAACTATCGCGCGGGGATCACAGTTCGCCGCAGCCAACCCCCCACCTCATTCCCCTCCCCTCTTCTCTTCATCCCGTTGGGTATCGTAATTTCGTCGATAGTAACAACGGTAACAACGACGCCACCACCGCCGCAGCGCGCCGTTAATCCCCTCCCCCGCCTCCACCCTCGTCCTTCTTCCCTCTACCCTCCGGGATCCGGTTTTTCACTCCCGTCGCGCGTTCACCCTTCGCTCCTCACCATCGGTTTATGCGCCATCGCGGTCGCGGCTTTCAACCCAGCCGATTTCGACGACCGAACAAACAGAACATACCGAAATGTCCGCCGACGAACGTGCGCCGGTTGTATTTACTTAACCCGGATGGAAACGGTATTAATGGGCAACGAGTTAATTAATAAATGAGTTCTGTATTTCCGAGCGGTTGAGAAACATTTATTTGGAGAACACAAATTAGAAATCAAATTTGGCGTATCACGAGTGTCCTTATTTTTCCGATATATTTTCCGAATAAAACGAACAAGAGTACACCGCGGTATTCGTTTTCGCGCCGAAATAATAAAAGGAAATTTTTTAAATTAAACGAAATTAAGAGGATTAAATTAAATCGATTAACTAACAAAGAGTTAAGGGAAAGTGTAACGCGCCGCACGATTAATATCTATAAAAGTATTATCTCATCATCCGAGTATAACGAACGTGATTTATTACGCGATGGACGATTTTGGGAAGATTCGCACAGATTTATCCGGTATCGTGTCGTGCGGGCAATATGCGGCTGTATCTGATCATGGTGTGGAATATACGGTGGTGAAAAATTGGCGGCGCGGTTAAAGATCCGCGAACGGGGTCGGACGGTGGCGGTTAAGCACGGTATTACGCATCCTTTGCATGCGCCCTCCTTTTTACGGGGCGGCGATGCGACTTCATATTTTTCACGCCACGAGCGTATGGAAATAGAAGCAGAAATGAACGCGACCGTGACAGTTGTTCCTCGGATCTCCACCGACGTCGTTTGCATTTCTCATAAGCGCGACCGCGTTTTTTCTTTTTTTTTTTTTCCGTCTCGCAACCGTACATACGCATTTCTTTTTTTTTCCTTTTTTTTTTATCGGCCCCTCCTACGCGAGTCGGTGGGTCGCGAAAAGGAAAGGCGGAAAAAAGGAGAGAGAGAGAGATAAAAGAGAAAAAGATATTTACGCGAATGTTCTGGGGGTCCGGGTTCCTAAAAGCGTTAGCAACGTTGTTATACGTAAAGCCATAAGATTAGAAGCGCGAAAGCTACGTATAAAAGCAGCTTGTGAGAGGCTACATTAAATGATAATATGTGCGGTCTTCGTATTAGCAATGTTACATTGAGTATAGAGAGAAAAAAAAAATACAATTTATTTGGCATTATCTCGATCCTTTAAGATAAGGGTATACGCGAATAATTATCACGGCCATCGTTGTTAAAATAATTACGCCGTCACATTTTCGCATAAAAAAATAAGGATTAAATGTAGCTATTTCAAATGTATGCGGTGTCAACAGAGAGTTATAGAATAATGCCCCGTTTAACAAGACAAACGGCAAGATACACGAATGAATGCAGATTAATTGCAACGGAGGCAGAGTCTCCCAAGGAGCGTAACAAAAATTACACGGAACACCGAGCAGTAAAGAGCGCTACGGAGAGATAGTCGGTAAAAGATACTGGAAACAAACAGTCAAGATAAATAACAGGAAAGATTAAGACTAAGTCTGTGCGACGTCAGAGATGAGATGGGGAAATGCAACTCTTTAATATTTGCATACTGCATCCTGCGAGGGATGAATTTGGGGAGGGGATATTGCTTTTCGGTTCAACGCGAAAACGCGACTTCCTTCTCTCTCCCTCTCTCTCTCTCTCTTGCAAAGGGTCAAATTAAATTATTGTCATTATCTTCATTATCATTAAAAGCATACCGAGCGGAAGTGCCTCCTCCTCAGGCCAATGCATATCGTGAGGACTCGCATACCCGCGCTCGCGCACACACGTACATACACATGTATGTGTATTCGTAGGAAGATCAAGCTACGAGATGTCGACGCGCATATAATTCTCCCGGGGCGCCATTAAATTGTATTAATCCACTTCCATCACGAAATTGAAGTTCATACGCGATAAACATACATATCCGCTGCGACACGCAGAGGGTCTCCCCCGTACCCTGTATCGTTATCGATCTCACAAACGACTTCTTTTTTTTCGTTCGTCGATATCTCGCACGACGATCGCGTAATTCCCCTCTTTTCATCTGCATTAGCCCGAGGGAACAGCGCAAACATGAACAAAGTCGAGTCAATCATGAGGGATGTTATTCAAGTATCGTCATTTCGCTACTGATACCAAGTGTTTAATCGCTGATTCTTTATATTTTATGCTAGCTGGGGATCGATCATGTCACATTAAAAATCTCCTGCGGGTGATAATCCTATGAATTGCGTGCCTAAAGATATACACGTCGCTTCTTTCTTTTTTTTTTCTACATTCTTTCCTATATATATATTTTATCTTCTTATTTTATTTATTATTTATCTTATTTCAAATTTTCAAAGCAATATTAGACAATGATGCTCGCACTTTTTGAAAAAGGATGGCATCGTCCCGATACTCGATCAACGACAAGTGTCAAGTCCGTGATGCGTTCACATCCGTGAAACGCGACGCATCACGTGCATAATTGGTTCGTACAACACTGTTCTCGTACTGGGCTCGGAATTATCTTCGTTCGAGCTTCATTCGCGTTTTCCGACAATACCTACCCGTTGTTTATCCCATATCGCGAAATGAGTTTCGGAATGAGTGGTATGGGAGCGCGTGTTTGCGCGAAAGAGAGTGCAACGAGAACGGAATTAGACGAGGACAGGTGCGAATCCTCGGAAATGCATATCTCGTACGCCGCAATCGTTTCGCAAATTGAAGAGCGTTGGAAAAAAGCCGGAAACACCGGGATAATGTCCGTTGACGACAAAGGGAGGGGGAAGTAAAAGCGACAACATACTTTCTGCCAGTTGCGTTGTCATTTATTTTTTTCACGCGTTTTACATTCGCAAGCTGAATTGTACTCTCTTTCGAATCGCGGCAGCATCTCTCTCTTTCTCTTTCTCTCATAAAAAAAGCTCATGTATTTATGCGTACACACGCGCGCACGCGCATTAAAAATGAGACATTGTAAACTCGTGCGCGCATAAAATCCGCACTCGCTCCCAGCGAAATGATTTCGGACGCTTTGGCTTTTACGAAATTTTAAAGGATTCCGACGATTGGCATTTTGTCCTCGACGAGTGGAATGATGTACGAGCTTCAAAACGGTTTAAACCATCATTTTAAATTCAATAAAAGAAGAAGACATCTGCGAAATGTCAAAACGGTTCTTTGCATTATTCGGCGCATGAATGCCCGCCTCTAACGCCGTCGATTTTATATCGCAGATTTCACGATTTAGTTTTCAAACAGAGATCATCCGCGGATCAGATATTAATATAATCATACTTTTAAATTTTTTCTGCACGCAGATCCTAAAGCATATTTTATCGCTTCTTTAAACCATTTCAAATACTTAAGTATTCAACGGTTACACTCTCCACAAACTCGAATGCATAAGTCACTCGAGCCTGCTTAAAAATTCAGAAACTCAGCACTTTAGTTATTACCAATAGAACGTCATTCTCGTCGCGGCGGAATAAATGTATGACTACTTTCAAACGGCTAGTGCGGCAAGAATCAGTAATATTCTCGAACGCGGCCCAGCCCTTCCACACAAAGTATATCTCTCCTATTTCATAACTTTCCTAATTTCGTGAACAGAGAGGAGCGAGAGAGAAAATAGCCTGCGCGTAGACCCTTAAAAAAAAACTTGGCACCATTATCGGCGAAAAATTAAGAGAATATTGATGCGATAATCCAAGTGGGAAAAACTTTTCAAGTTAAAAGAATAAAGTATTCCCAAAGCTTATAAAATTATCGAAGAACACAGTTACTTAGCGCAATAATTACAAATTTATCGCTTTACAGAATTTATGGCGGAAATCTAGACGTGATACTTATGTCAGGCAACGGTTACAATGATAAGTGTCGCACCCCTGGTGCAACAATTTCCGATGGCTACCTTCCAGATAGCGGCTCAACGTGCGCGTTATCGTCAACCGTGCACCCGCGCTCATAATAGCGGCCGCAAATAGGCCATCGACGTTGCGCGCGTTGCGAACAACAAAAGCAAAACAGCGTCGCGCGATAGTCAAGCAGCCCCGGCGGATGTCCGAAACGCCGCGCATTCCCGACGCGGATCGTCGACGATTAATCGAATCGATCGAGCAGCGCGCGGCGCGACGGATACGTCTCGTCGTGCCCCTCTCTCTCTCTCTCTCTCTCTCTCTCCTTCGTAGGCTAACGAAACGGTTCGACAAAGGCCCCGATTCATGCGTCAGCGCACGAGGCCGGGTCGACGCAAAAACCGACAACGTACAAAACACACTGTGCAACACACTTACCCCCGATCCATCCGAGATAGAACAATAACACGCTGGTCAGACCGATCCCTCGGGTCCAATCCATGATGATCCAGGCCGATTTCTTGCCGTCTCCGACCGCGGAGTCGTTCGACTCTGAGGGAGAGAAGAGACGAGAGTTAGAGCAGACAACGTGGCTCACACACGGGATCCGCCGCTGGGGGGGGAGGGAGCGTGTGGGGGGGCCGATCGAAGATCAACCTCACTGTACTCCGTGTTTCTCCGAGATCGCGCACAATCCACCCTCTTCGCGAATGCGGTGATTCACATTAAAAATTCACTCGCAAATATCTCCGCGACGTATATATTTCGTCTCGCGATCTGTCCTTTTCTCTCCTTCTTCCTTCTCTCTCACCGAACCGCGCGCGTGGAAGTTTCTCGCCGACTGAAAGCACTTGGGGGGGCACACCGGGTACTCACTAACCCTCTCACGACGACGAGTCACGGCGACGCTCACGGGGTACAACGCGCGTCCCGATCGTGCGGCGAGCACGCGTCGCGCGGAAATAGCGGGTGGCACAGCGGCGAGAAGGCATTCACAGGGGGGAGAGGGAGAGAGAGAGAGAGAGAGAGAGAGAAAAAGAGAAACAGAGAGAGAGAGCGCGCGCTTCTCTCTGTGCCCCACAGTGATCGCGTGTGCCGAGTAGTGGCGGCGGCCTACGGGCTTTGGAGCGCGGGGCACCGCTCCCCTCCACCCACGCAGCGGCACAACGTAGTAACCCCCTCCTCCCTTCCCCCTCTTTTTCTCTCTCTCGGTCGTTCGCACGCGCGCGCCCGAAAGTGCCCGATGTTGGAGCAGCGCGCGACCGAGATGGGAGCACCCCGGCCCCGAACAAGCCCGAACGGAAGAGAGAGAGAGAGAGAGAGAGGGAGAGAGGGCGAGGGAGAAGGAGGAGATTTCCGCGAGCGCCTGTGCGGGAGCCGCACTCTACGCAACAACGTAAGGTGGACTAAGAGTGCAGGGTGCGGATAGGAATGCCTGCTTTCAAAATACCCCCCGGATACTTTGCTCTAGACGCTGACTAGTTTTGGCAGAGACGCCTCACTTTCGATATTGCGAGCGCGAGCTATATAGATAGCGGACGGGATGGAATAGAAGGCATCTCGATGAGATGAATAATCTTGAATAAATAATGTACGATAATGCTATACTTGACGAGAACGATAATTTCGAATAATTTGATAGTATAATTTTACGGTAAATATACGCATCGATTATATGCATCGAGAGAATTTCGTTTAATTTCTTCGATATATTTTCTCGTCGGGAAATTGTTACAAATAAGATATCGATACTTTCGGAGGAAGATGGCCTCGGATATCTTGTAGCACGATATCGAATGACTGACTGAAAGTATCGGTATTCTATTAAGAGCCTAAGCGCCCCTACGCCGAGTGAGTAAAAGCGTACATACATACACACACTCACCAATCCGCACTTAAAGTTAAGTATTCCTTCAGTCGTGGGAAACGGGTGGGATATATCGACTCAGCTTTCGCTCGAGCGATAGGCTCCTTGTATCGTTTGGATTTTAGTAGCGCGGATAGGGCCCGAAAAGTTAGCCCCCTACTACTCTCTCTCTCTCTCTCTCTCTCTCTCTCTCTCTCTCTCCTCGGTACCTCTTAAACTTCGGTTAAACTCTTTCGTAATGCGGTCTACATTCGAGCGAATTTGATATAAATGCGCCGAGTTATATGAGAAACGTTTTTCTTTGTAACTTTAAGTTATGCGGGGTACAAAGTCAAATACATACGCGCGCGAGGCGATATATATACGTATATATACGTCCTCTTATACATATATATAGTGATACACGCGAAATCTTGTCTGCGAGGCACCAAGATTGCCTTGCACGTTTTGAAGTGCATTATAGAGGGATGTATCAAAGATGATACGTTACAGCCAGGTTGAGAATATCGTGTCTCGCAATCGCGTAGAGCGCGACTGCAATAAGAATTTTTTCGATTGCAGCAAGTAAAAGGCTCACAAAACCTTTGAGAAATAAGAGCTGGAAATGTTTCAGTTACCTCCTCCTTTTATTTCTCGTGTTAAATGATTCCGTGTTCAAGGGACGCTTATATCGAATTCCATCTAGCATGTACGGCGTCAGGTTGCACCTGAAGGCGTAGTAAACCGAATGAGAACGGCAGGGATGTAATCGTAGAGAAGGACCGAGACATGTGTGCGTGCATGTGTGTGTGTGTGTGTGTGTGTGTGCGCGCGCGCGTGCGCCGTCAAGTAAAATACGAGGGATACGTAATGAGAATTTCTAATATCAAAAATCAAAGACGAGCATCGCAGAAATATGCTTTCACTCGATCAATACTCCGCTTTTCGCTTCCGCGGCCGAATACGGAAACGACTAGGCAAACAGATAGATATATCTGGAGCATGAAAAGCAATGTTGTGTTTGCGGACGTCAGGTACAGCTGGGAACTATCCCGTGACGGATTTATAGTACGCGGGGCCCGCTGCGCGACCGCCATTTTTCCAAGACCCTCTTATCGATCTGTCAAAATATTGAGATCTAGCGGTGAGTGTACTTAAACGTTGAAACGCAGCCGCCAGAGAGATGCAATTAATTCGAGATACTATTCCAATATAAAATATCCACGATATAAATTACTGGCAATAATAATAATTGCTAGTCTGTTTTCAATTATATATATCATCGTTATTACATTTGCGTAATTAATTGCGACTGATTGCAATTTCATGAAAATTAAATTAATTCGCGTGTATTTTTTTCTACATTTATCCCCTTGTTTAAAAAGTCAGTTAATTCGAAACAATTCAGCGATTCTTACATCTCGTACTATGTGCGGGGAAAAAAAAGGGAAAG
>NW_021853511.1:113253-124183 GCF_003651465.1 Formica exsecta
GAAAGAGAAAAAAAAGGAAAAGAAATAATTACTCACTGGCACACTTTTCTCCGGGCTCCCCCTCCCCGCGGGTGCCTTCTTTTTCCTCGCCTTTATTTCGGAAGCACGAAGCCCTTGAGCTCCGAGCATCGCGCGTATCCGTAGTAAAATTCGCCGGCGGCGAAACCCTCCGAAGTAATCAGGGAACCGCACTATTCGCGCGCGTTACACCCTCCTGCTGTCTTGCCGCAGCTCCCACCCCCGGTCTCTCTCCCCCGTCCCACCCTGTCTTCGCGTCCAACAACACGTCCGTCCCGGTTTTCCTGCCGCCGTCGCGGGTCAACACGCAAACCCGTGCAACGCTGTGCGATCCCGAGGAGCGCTTCCGTTTACACGCGGAGCCGACGAGCTCTCACGTTTATAAGCTCGAGTGAAATCTCGGCGTTTCCGCGCGCGGATTCGAAACGATTGCGGTGCGGATCGGTGTGTGCGAGGCGCATGAAACGTCGGGGACTCGAGTCGTTTGTCTCCTTTCCCTCTCTCGGGTTTATGGGGCACATGTACAACACACACATACACGTACACGGAGTATCCAGATTAAGGGCCACGTCCGCGCGCTCGCGCGCGTCGAGAGACTAACGACGGGACTAGCGATGCGACAGGGAGATAGACGCCCCAACGTTGGCCCGATACCATTGTCGCGGTCTATCGTGACTAGCCGCGTCACCAGTCAACACCGACAGAGGACGACCGGGGAATCACCGGTCGTCCCCCCTTCACGCCGTAGGGGCCGCAATCCGCGCGGGATGGCGTCGACGTGTAAGCGCGGGCGGCGGTTAATGAAATTACTCGATACTCTCTCCGCACCGCATCGCAACGCGCAATCCGACAGAGCATTAACCATAGCGCTTAGTTATCGTATCGCCATTGATAATAGATACGGACATGGCCGTCCAAATCCTAATTTCGCGGTTTCGATGACAAGGGTGCGTCATATAAGGAGCCTCTTATCTCGCTCGTGTAATCGGCGCCGATAAAATCGCAATTTCGCGATATCGCCTGCGTAGAACTTGATAATGTATATAGGCGCTGAATTAAAAGTACATACACGCTCGGCGAATTTTCCTCAATTACAGGCGCTAGTAGATAAGGTTCGCGCTATAGTCAGACTATAATTCCGACGGCGACGGCGCAATTGACGTATCGGAGTGTCGATACCGCGAGAGTGTAACGAAGTTATTTGATACTCGGCACGAGACACAAACATTAAGGGAGCTGCAACAATCGTGGCTACGGTGCTTGCACAGGGGTATACAAGGATGCAGTCTTGCGGAACGTAATTCCAAGACGTCGTGAACATAATGAAATTATGTAGTAGTTAGCCTAAATCAAATTGACGTAGTGGTACGTAGCGGTATGACCGATAAGAGTAAAGTACGTCCCCTCAGACTATATCGCACCGCTAATTGGACTATCAAAGAGTTTGTAAAAAAAAAAAAAAAAAAAAAATTCAAACTCTCAATCTAATCCAGATCGCTGGTCCAGATCGCGCGGAATAAATAAATAAAAAAATAAATAAAGTATAACATTTTTCGCGAGCCAACTGCTCTCGCTGATAGCGCACGAGTGGCTCACTTCCGCGGAGCCGTAATTTCAAGTGATTTGCGCGACACATCGGGTAACTCGATTGCGTCCGCCATGTGCGGCCATGTGCGGAACGAAACTGGTGCCCGGTCAGTTGAGTCGGAGACAAACAGATGAAGCGCTAAAAATCCGTCCGGCCGCCGAGCTTCCTCGTGCGCGACGACGAATATGGAAATTTCAGGGTTTCGGACTCGGAGAGACCGCTAACGAGCGCGCTAACCGTGCACGCTTCCAGTAACGCCAGAGTGTATATACGCGATATACACACATACACACGTACAGGTATATATATATATTATATATACACACGTGTACCCGCCCGTGGCGACGACGGACGGATGAGTTAATCCTATCTAGCGTAATAGTAGCGGGTCAACGACATCTTTGCAACGAGCAAACTTAGCTGGCCCAACAAGTCATATATCAAATTGCAGCTCTCTCTTTCTCTTTTTCCCTCTCCCCCTCTCTCTCTCTCTCTTTCTCCTCAACGAGCTGGCTTTTCACGAGGACGACCGGAACGTTGACAGGACGTGGTAAAAACGTGGTCGGAAGTCTACGCCGCGACGAAGAACAAAGCGACGGAAAATGTCGCGCGAAAGGAGCGCTAGTTGTCGCGCGGAACCAACATTCGTCCTTGAACGTGCCAAGTTTTTCCGCCGAAAGCACCCGCGTCTGCCGGAATTATGTCCGGGAATATATGAGCCGTTTATCTTGAAGATGGCGACGAGAGAGGGAAAGGGAGAAGAAGAGACGAGTCACCCAGAGCGAATCGCGATGAAGAACATTGAATACGAAATTCAGCCTCCGTCTTCGTATCTGGCATTTCGTGTTAAACGCGATCGCGTTGTCGGCTCGCGATAACAATAAAGGCGGTTGTCATATTAAAGTATTAAACGACCAAAACTCGGTACTAAACGATGCAATTAGCATCAATTTATACGCGTGTTGATACGCGCTATTACAGTTAGCTCCCTTCGATTTATTTCAAAGAATATTAAAGTATTTGTCGAAAATTAAATGTTAATTTTGAAACATATTCACAATGGAAATATCTCAAACATACAACTAATATTTAAAATATGCCAGCTATGAAAAAGACGAGTACAAAAAGCTCGCGATAATTTGTACATCTTTTTCGCTCTCTTTTTCTCTCTCTCTCTCTCTCTCTCTTTGTGTTCTGAAACATTTAATAGAAAAAAAGACAAACAGCCATGCGAGTGTAGGTTTCAAAATGTACGCAGACATATATCCAAAATTCTCCCGAGCTTTTATATTCATCTTCCGTGTGTGTACACGTTGTTTTACATACTGTTGTTAATTAGAATGCGAGGTAAAATTGCGAATCCGCGTTTGTAGCCATCGGCAAAAATATTCCGAGCGGGACAACAAAATCTATGCGCGAAAATAATATTTTAGATATTTACCGGGAACGATCTGAATTCTTGTTGAATAAAACGAGAAGCCGCGGCGTTTCAGTTGTTGCTTCCTCCTTCTCCTCCTCCTCCTTCTCGAAATCTCCAGCGACTAACGCTGGATGTGACATATTTGCGTATATTTACAAAGCATCGGGTAGATAATACACAGCGGTCGGTTTACATTCCCGCTACTCTCGTTCCAGCACGCTTCGCGCAATACTCGAAACCCGACCGTGAAATCTCACGATGTTTCAAAGACGCGTTTGGCGTTCACAATCTTCCAAAACTTGGAACGTCCTTTATAAAAGTTCAAAGCGCGGTCATAACCCTTTATCATGAAAAAGCAGCGCCATTGTTACTACGTTCCCGTTGTCGTAAAGCACGCACCGAACTTGCTAAGTACTCGCGCGAGTGCGAGCGCGCGAATACATAAAATTCGTTTTAACGCAAATAATAAGCCGGGAAAAAGACGGCGAGAAAACTTGCCGCTACTCTCTCTCTCTCTCTTCTCTTCTTTTCTTTTTTCTTCACGTCGGAATATCGCAAAGTCCGCTAGAGGGAGAGAGAGAGACGTTTTGTTTCCGCAGGAAATTAAGACCACGATTTAAATGTAACTTCAAAGTAATATGTCATACACTTGTTCCTCTCTTAATATCAAGAATTGTGGCGCTTCGTGCTACAACGACCCCCGCGCACGGTGACCCGTTTCTCGAGATGTAAAAGTGCGAGTGAAGTAAGCTAAAAATAATCATTACCAGGATCGGCCGTTATATATTCGCGTAACTCACAGTGTCCTTATTTCTTCGTACCGTTGTTGCAACGAATATTGTAAAACTCGCGTACATTTTTGTCGCTAATCTACTTGCGATAAGGAGTGTCCTCGAGTTATCCTCGGAGAAAATAATTTTATACATACGCAGAGATAAATATTATATATATATATGAGATACACGGCTTTCATGTCATCGTGTCATCGGGAATTGCACGAGTGTATCACCTCTGCCCCTCTCCCTCTCTTTCTCTCTCTCATCGCCTGCCTCTCTTATAAACATCCTTAAAGCGTTACGCGATCGATCACGAATAAGTGATTGATCTGACCCGGGATCGGTCGGGCGGGTAAAATCCGGGATAAGTAATACTTTAAAGCGCCCGGTGAAGGGTTGGTCGGAAGGGGATCGCGCGAAATGAAAAATATCCGCCGACGATTGCAGACGTGACGCGTCGGTATGCCGCGATATCTCGCGGGGAAAAAAGAGGAAGGGATGGTGAAAGGGAGGAGGGAACGGAGGAATGCGAAGGAAGAAAAACGCGGAAAGATGTGAAATCTTGAGTCACGCGACGGTGTGATACGCACGCCCGTTATATAAATATAATCCTATCAGAGATGAGGAATGATAAGAACAATTTTCTCTCGCTCTCTTTCTTATCGGTACGTATGCTCTTATCATTACGCGCGTGTAATTATAATGGCGCGCGTCGGCCACTTTTCGTGCACCGTTATTTGACTGCGCGCTATCGGAGCTCGTTCACAGAAGCGGTACACGCGAAAATGGAGTTAACGGGGCTGCTATACCTGTAATATACACGGAAACACACACATACACACACACGTACGTACACACGTGCGTACAATGTTGGCACGGTCGCGAGGTGAAACGAGCGTCGAGTCAAAATCGCGCGTAGTAGCTCTTGCATTTATGTATTTAACGTTACGTGGCACAATTCTTTCCCTTCTTTGCCACTGTGTGTCCCTTTTATTGCCCTTTTTAATCCGGATTGAATAATTGAAAGATAATAAATATAATAACGCGGGGGATGGTGTTTGAAAGAAATACCGCGCCGTTATTTAAATGAAAATTATCGCATAATAGTATGGATCTGGTACATGCGGGAAGAGCATTTAGCCGTTTCATGATAAATTACAGTGTAATTACAGGTAGGGGAAAAAAATGACGTGTTTTAATTTCAGAGCGACGCGCAACATGAAATTGAAAAATCCACTCCATCGAACGAAAGTAAACATTTTGAAATACATATACCAAACACACTTCTGTGTCGTGATACTTATCATTAATGTCTGGTAAATTTGTTTGGCGGAAGAGTATGAAAAAAAAAAAATTGTAAAAGAAAAGAGAGACACGAGATAATTCGATTTCGAATCGGCGAGCTGCTGCGAAACATCCCGTTCTAGCGTGCGAATAAAGAATATCGCAAATATTTTCCCTTCGTCATATTTATCGCGGGCGTATGGTAAATTCGATTTGGCGGGCATCGCGCTCCTCGCCCGATGCCGAGAGAACTCGATCAAGGTCCACCAGTCGTTTCTCTCTCGGCAAAAGGAACGATATGACGACTCTCGAATGGGCGTCCCCAAGGGAAACTTCGACGACGACGACGACGACGACGACGACGACGACGACCGACGACCGACGAACGAGCGATATCCGTGTCAATGAATCGCGAGCGTGCGCGCGCTTGCGAATTTGTACATTTCGAGTATCGCATAGTCGATACAATGTACGCGAGGAGTCGTATCCAATTAGCTTTGACAAACCTTACGCCGAGTTTATCGTTACAAAGTGATGGCATGCCTGCTTTGTGCACGCCCAAGTTCGGCAGGCAGACAGTGCGGCAAACGCCACGACGCCCCGGGGTAGCTGCCGCGTAAAGACGCACCTCCGTAAACTACTCGCGTGCGCGCGCGCGCACGCGCGCGCGGGCATGAGCGAGCGAGTGTGCAACAGCAGGAAGCGCTCGCAGGATGCGATCCGCCCGGCAGCTATTACGTAAACGTTGCATGCGATACGGGATTCGATGCGTTGTATCCAGCGAGATTCGCTGACGTTAACCCTTTCACTGGGATTTCAATTGGAATTTATCCATCTGTATGTCTGTATATCTCACGTGACCTAATAGCATCTCTAATTTCGATCCTCTTTTTTTCACTCGTAAATATTTTTATAAAGAATTTATAAGCATTGCAATGTAGCTATTACGTTGTTAAAAAGTTATAAATATTATTAACTCTGTATTAAAAAAAGAGAAATATATGTATATATATTTTAGAGATAAATAATGTGTAAATTGAATATTCAAGTGAGGAATTAAATTATATTTAATTATCTAAAAACAAGAATGTATTAATAACTCGGACAAATAATCCAGATTGTTATTTCAATTTCCGTCCAGTGGCATGTAAATTATGACCTATCTGGAATTATTTGTTCTCTTTTTACGAGGTTTGTTAAACGATCAAAGAGATCTCCCCGATTGGCTTCAATACCTAGTTGTTTCGATGATAAAACACGCGCGCTATTTTCCGCTTCAATATAGCCCGTCTCTCTCTCTCTCTCTCTCTCTCTCTCTCTTTCTCTACCTGTCTATCTCTTTTAAGCTCGGGTGACGTATGAATATTATATTTATTATTACGGTCGGCCGCGCGCATTTGTGTCAAAGTTTGGTCCAGCGGTGGCGACAGTGACGTCCGGGTTTCAGAAAGAGGGCAAAACTGCACTCCAGCAAAGTTGAGAGGCAGGAAGAAACCGCGCTTCTCTCTATCTCTCTGTCGGCACAAAATGCTCGGCGGGAAGAGGAAGGAGAGGAAGCTATTATAAAGTATAATTGTAATAAGTAAACATCTATTCATGGCAACTAGAACACAAGCGTGCTCGCCCGCGCTCGTCCGCGTCGACTGAAAGATTTAATAACTGGAATTAAGATCGCGGGGCCCTTTTTATACCGGGAAAAACGAAAGAGAGCAAGGGAAAGAAGGAGGAAGAATGGATCGCGCAGTTAGATTGCAGAGGCTCGCAGAGCTCGTAGCTCGCGAATCGATCCGCGAGAGAGCACGAGCCAGCTTTAACTTTCAAAGATAATTCCTCCCGCTCCTCTCCCTTCTTTGTAACGTGTTCTTATTTCGTTTTCTTTCTCGCTGTTCCTCTCGTCTCGTCTCGATTCCGCCCAGGAGGACGACGACGACGACGACGACGACGACGACGACGTATCCGTTCAAAGGCGCATTAAAAGCGTTTCGCTATTGACTAGCGTATCAACGAGAGGTGACTAGAAATATTTCTTAGCTTCTCGATCGTTCCTTCTCTGTCCGCCCTTTTCTCCGTGATCTTTCACACACTTTCGGTGCCAAATAGCATTTCGAGCGACCAAATAAATCTCTATTTTAAGCCGCGAGATTACCCGCCTCGCGCCTTCGGCGCTAGCTCGCTTATTCGCCGATTCTAATCAGCATTCAATATTACACGCTAAATTTCACTCGGACTTCTCTCCGGAGTTCTCCTCCAACCGAGTCATAAAGTCGGATAAGAACGCCTCACTTTCGCTCCATAAAGCCGCGATGAGCGTTACTCATGTAAATTTCGCCCGACTCTCGCTTGCTCGCAAAGGTGATGGTCGAAACGTCGCGGAACGGCAACAAGATCATCCTTGAGGATACGGATACGGATACGCGCAATAACGTTATATAAGAACATTTCCGTTAAAAGCCTTTAAAAGTCCCGTACACGCGCAAAGATATTTATAAAAGATTATACATCCCTAACGCATTAGTAATCCTCCGAATTTTGCGAATCATCAATTCCCGATTTTAACGTTCCAGGTCTCTATAATCTGAGAAAAACCGTAAATTTGAAATTCTCCACTTTTAATTTCGAGCACAGTAATTTCGTGTGTGTACTTAACGCGCTTCGCTGTATCCTACATACGCTCCCGCGTAGCGTGCATACCACCGCGCGCGCGCGAGCGCGCACACACACGCACATATACACATTACACTTACAGTCGATGTGTGCCCTCCTCATCCACTCCGGACTTCTGCCCCCGTCGCGTCCTCCGCCGCCTTTCTTCCACCCCGAGCGAGCCATTGTGCACCGTAGTGAAAAGTTGACCGAGGACAAAAAAGAAGCCCGCGCGCACCGGCTAAGTTAATGAGAAATAATTGAGTTAAGGCAAGTTATTTTAAGCGGAAAAGTAACCGCGGAAAAGTTGCGCCGGGACCGGGTCCTCGGCGCGGGATGAGTTAAGTTGGCAAACCGAGGAGCGGATTAACTTTAAAGTTACCGCCGCGGCGTGGGCGTCGTCGTCCTCGTCGTCCTCGTCGTCGTCGTCGTCATCGCGAGTGTGTACACGAGAAGATAACACGGCAGATGTTAATTAATCGCTGCTTTGACGTTCGCCGAGTCACTTTTACGGAGAACGCGCGAGTCGCGTCGCGTCGCGTCGCTCGGCGTTAACGAACGAGAGCGGCTAATTGCGGTCGATCAATTGATTTATCACATTGCCGCACAATTTTTAATCAGCCAGACGACCAGACGGCGTCGATTCGCGACGAGACGGCTGGTCGAACGTTAACCCTAAACTTGGCAGCGTGTGCCACACACGATTGTACAGTAAATTAATCTTTCAAAGAGACTGAAGAGGGAGGATGAAATTTGCTAATTAAATTTATTTGCTATATATAATGGAAATTACTAGCATTATATTTTATATAATTTCGTATTATTTCTTAAAGAAGAAAAAAATAACTATATTAACTTGTATGTTTTATGCTTACAAAAAGATAATACGTGAAAACTCATTTGTACGAGATGCGAGGAAATTGATATTATGTCTACACTAGTTGCTTATAACAAACGGATAAGAAGCTAAGTGAAAACACAATAGCGGCAATGAGACGAATGGCTAGCGTATAATACTCTGGGTTTCTCCTTTCTTATATATGATAATATATGATAATGAGTAATATATGATAATGAATTACACACAGAAATAATAACCCTTTCTCCCATCTTGCTTACAAGATACACAGATATAAGTTATCATTCAAATAATTAAACCGCAAATAATCTTTTAGCTGCGAAGCAATTCTAGAGAGATGTATGATATGTATTTCCAAAAATTGTCGTATTTTATTGGAACAATACTACATGCACTTAAATTTTCCTCTTTTAAGTTACACGAAATATTTATTAAAAATCAGCGATTTAATCAAAAATTTGACAGACTCGGATATGTAACAAATGCAATTGGGTTCAATGCCTTTCCCTTCTTTTTTCTTATTCACTTTTTGCTATGCTTTAATGGCGCTCAGATAATATACGTTCTCGATTTCGAACAATCACTGTTCCATATTACAAAAATAAGTATATGAAATAAAATCAAAGTTCGGCAGAATATGATATATCCGAAAATGTGTCGTCGCGATGCTGAGTCGTCCGATAGATTTTCATCGAATAAATCACGTAAAATATACGAACACGAATTCCGCGAAATATATCTATTATTATCAAACGATCAATATATAATATATATATATAACGTCTTGTTGAAATTATTCAATTTGGCAATTATCGCTTCACGCTCTCAATCCTAAAATAATGAGAGCACATTATATATTTAAATAAATAAAAAATTTGAAACGCGAGATATATTCGATATAGAATAAACTAGTGAAATATATACTTCGATAAATAAAACCAGTCTAAATAAAATCTACTTATCTAATCTACGTATCTAAATATTTTTAAATTTATATAAAAGATGTAGAAAGAAATTGTAGAGAGAAATTATGGAGAGAAATATTCTTGAGAAAATGTTCATTTTTCCAAAGAATTGTTCCAAAGAGTTTTAAAGAGAATTTAATTCATTGAAAATCAAGAGAATAAAATTCTCTGGCCAAGAAATTTCATTATATATCCCTTTAGAATTCTGCTCACTAGATTTCTAAATGCCATTCTAAATGCCATTCAGAACACGAGTTCCTTTCGTGTCGATATAATCGGTGCTCCGTACATAAATACGTCCAATTATCGCGACGTGTCGTTCAATCGGCGCGCTTTTATGCCGAATCGATCGCCTTCGCGGCCGTTTTGTCGTTTAACGCGTGTATCGACATTAAGCCGCGCACGCGGTTCAATATTAACCGGCCGCTAATTGGAGCGGACTAATTAATTCATCTATCAGGCTCTACTTTTAAATTTAGCGCGAGGGCGCGTGTAGGGGTGTGCTGCCGGACCTTAATTAAGTGGGGCACTTTGCTTTCATTCGATAAAGTTTCGTAATTTCATCGTTCAGCCTCCCGTTCCCGATTATTGTTTTGCGGCAAACGTTTTAATAATCTACTCGCATATTAGTCGTCATTAATCATCATTAATTAATTATTATTATAACATACGAAAAATAAACGTGTAAAAGTGGAAAGAGCCCTTCCTTCTCGCGCGAATTATTTCTAAATATAATTTGCATTAAAAAAAAAAAAAAAAAAAGTTGATTATAATATTCTTTTATTATGTTTAGCAATCAATGATAAAGAATAATTGTATAATTATACTGATTATGCGAAAATGAGGCGGCTTATAACGTTATCAGCGACGAGCAAAGATACGGTAAAACGCGATCTATTATTAATCGATTCGCGGACGCATTGGTTTAACGGGGATTTCCATGACATCCGGAAGCGATTTTGTAAAAACATGCTCGCGTCGCGCGTTATATATGCGATGTCGTCGGCGGCGCTTCGCTTTATTATACCATAGTTCGCAATGTGCAATTAAATCCACGTCATTATACTATGCAATAACTCAGCCGTCCGCGCGATAAATACCAACATTAATTAAACGCGCTCTCTCGTTCCTACGGAGAAGAGAGGAGCCTTCGATTGCATTTCCGCGCGCGCGTCAGTTTAAAACGGCGGCGGGATAAATCCGGCCGTTGGCGTAATTTTATCCCGGCCATGGGGCCGAACACCATATCTCGTAGTTTTTAATAAACGGCTGATTGCGTGGGAGAGTCGATGAGCCTCCCTCCCTCCCTCCCTCCCACCGATATTATCGCTATCGTTCTGCAAACGACTTTCCGAACTCCATTCTCTTTCTCTCTTT
>NW_021853511.1:124304-127604 GCF_003651465.1 Formica exsecta
CTTTCCCTCTCTCGTCGGCGAATCCGTGGCCCGCGATTCGGCCGCGTTTATAAACAAACCGACGGAAGTCGTTGTTAATTAAATGGACCGTGCTGTTTATTGGATAAACTTTTGTTGAGTCAATCGATTTCGTCCCGCGCGTGCCGGCCGCGACCGCGTGTCCGCCTACCGTTACACACCTCTGTCGATTAATTCGGCGCTAATTGTTGCGCGGATATCAATTAGCGTTTTATCGTCACGCTCGACTTGGAAATTTCCCGCGTCTAGAACTCTCCCGTATAGGAAGAGAGAGGTAATGCGCATTGATCGACATTGATAGTGGTTAAGTTTGCCCGAATCAACGCCTCGCCTCGTTCGCCGCGCACGTGACGCGACGACGATGTCTGTCTAATCGTCCGAGTTCGATAGCACGATAGAGTCGGGTTATCGAGGAAAGACGTGAATCTCGTAAATGCTGAGATATCTCGCCCCGCCGCGAGTAGATTAAACACCCATAGATCCTTGGTCGATAGTTCTTCCGCGATAAACGATCTCTCGTAACGAAAAGTATTTTCGCAGAGTATTTCTACCGATGCACTGGGTATACTTCGCAGATACTTGGCGATGCGATTTTCTACAAATCGACCGAGCTGGATTACACGCTCCGTTGCTCCGTCCCGAGTTTGTATCACTTCCATATTTTTCCGCGGATACGCTGACTGGCCGGAATAATTCATCATCGACGATCTTCCGGGAACTCGAAAAAGAGCTCCGGTCCGCCTTTCATATTTCCGACCGCGTTTGCAACGCGGTGGAGCGTCCGGAAGGGACAGCGGTGGCGAGAGAGGAAGGAAGAGAGAAGAGGGAGGAAGGAAAACCACGTATAACAAGAAATCACTTAAGACTGGCTATTTTTGTCCGGCGCGCGAGAAGTAAGTCCGACCGGACCGGCCTTCGCCTTCCGATCATCGATTCGGTTTTAATCTTTTATCTCGGGCGAGGCGATCTTAGACTCGCGTATGCATTCCGCGCACGCGGTTCCTCTCCGCGCGCATCACACGTGGCGCGAATGCATCCGCGGGCGTTGCGTAGCGCATTAATTAATACTCTTACGGCGGCGGTGTATGACTTACCGTGTCGCGATAAGAAACGGATAACGCGCGGATAAGCGCGCGGCTTAAGCGCGACGACGGCGAAACTATCGGATGCGAGAGACGCCTTCGTCGCATGCGAAGCGAGACGCAACGCGCGTTGCCGCCGTCGCTGTCGGGTGCATCGACAGCGTAACGATCGCTGGAGCCAGCCATTATTCCCCCGGCATGGCGTCGACCGTATGTTGCAAATTCCGCAGACCCCGACGACTACACGTTTGCGTTATATCCATATGCGCTTAAATGCCACCCGCGCGCCCTATACGCGTTTCTCGTTCGCAAAAGCGAATACGTTGATGAAAGAAAGAAAGAAAGAGAGAAAGAGAGAGGAAATGAAAATGAAAAACGAAGATGAGAAAGAGAGAGACACGTATACCGGAGGATGCGCACATCGCTACATGTGATTTCGAACTTTTGTCTACGTGCGCCGCTTACGTGACTGGCCTCGGCGATAAAGACCTCCGGCGTGTTCGAAATGCCGAGAAACTTTTTGCACCCCCGATACTACCGAGGCGCATTCTCCTTTTTTCCCGCCGAGCGCGGAAAACGTAAGGAAGGCGAGAAACTTGCATAAATCGTTAAAGCGTAGCCGTTCGATTTTTCCGTTTCTTCCCGCATCGCGCGGGACGCGGCAGCATCCTATTCTTAGTCCTTTTTTTTTCCCTTTCTTTCTATGCATATATAGGGTGTCTTAGAATCACCCGTATATATTTCTCTAGAACTATATATTTTTCTAGAGCTCAAACTTTCTCATTAAGTTAATGTACGCGCCACAACGTCATATTCTCTGAAAACGAAAAGAAACTCGAAATGTCAATAATATTTCAGTTACGAAAGTTTACTGACACATTAATTAATTTTGTAACACATTCAATTCTCATGTGCAGAAATAATAGAGAAAATTTTATTCTGTATTTAATATATTTCAGTTTTTAACACTGTATCTAATATATATTTTAATTTTCAATTTATATAATAAATATTAGTCGAAAAATAACATAGAATAAAATAGAATATAATTAATTATAAAAGTACTCTTTTGAAGTTAATAATGTAATATCTATGACCCACATAGAAAAAACGTGCGCAAAAGGGAAACTCGAGACAAATAACATTTAAATTAGAAAAATCTATTGACATAATAATGAATTTTGTATTAAATTTTTGGATGATACGAAAAAATGACAAAGAATCTTATTCCGTATTTAATATATTTCTTAAGTGTTTTTTTTTTTTTTTTTTTTTTATTTTATAAATATTAATTACCAATATGTATTGTGAATAGTAAATAATAATAATAATCCTACAGCATTTATTTTTTTTTAATTTAATAAATATTAATTCTGGAATTTTTTAAAATTACAGAAGCACTCTTCTAAAATTACACAATGTAATGTTTCGACTTAACAGAATCTGTCCGCAGAGAAAACGCGCGCGGTCATGTTTTGATACACGCTGTACATATATATCTACCGCCTTTTTTGCTCTCTAGCTCCTTTTTTCGTTCCACCTCAGAATTCCGAGGACGGGTACATTTGTCGCGGGAAAAAGGGTTTGCCGAATGTCTCTGTATTTACCAGGCTCTCTGGGCAAATACACGCGGAAGGGAACGATTTAGCGAAGCTGTCTAAATATCTGCAACGAGGTGCATTCTGGCGCTGATGTATGCCGCGATATCGAGCGCGCCTTATTTAATCGGCGGAGATACTTGCTTGGGTAAATCGTGCCGCGCTACGATTACAAGCGCTCGCTCGGCGAGAAAACCAGCCCGCGATTTTATCCAACTTTTAATTCAACTTTAGGTTGTTGGTGTGTAAGTGCAGGTGGGTACGATGATCTAAATATATGTACACGTTACATATATATTACTCGTCTATTGCGCACGTATAGATAAGATATTAATTTTAAGATCTTTCACAAGTCTCTGATTATTTACCGACATTATTAACGAGACTATTTAAAGGAAGATAAGCTAATTAGATTGAGCCGGGGTGGCTCGACGTACAATGGAGAATGGCGGATAACGTTATCTACATGGCGATGGCGTCTCTGCTCGTGCGTTAAAAAAAAAACGGCAAGTTACATTGCCACTTAGGCGCGACGCGGCCGGGTATAAAGGGTGATATTTCCGAGAGTTAAGCTCGATGGATTAGCCCGGAGCTGCTCGTGT
>NW_021853511.1:128644-129792 GCF_003651465.1 Formica exsecta
GTGTAGGGTGGGCACGTCGTCTAAATAGAGACAACGGGCCGCATTTTGTGATTCTACGAGCCACTTTAAGGATCTCTTTATTGCGCGACGCAATATCCTATACGTCCATTTTGCCCGTATATGGGCGCGCGCAGAGGTCGATTGAAAACGGTCCTCCATCTCGTAACGCTTTTATTTCCTACCCTACCTACCGTCCTCGTTTAGGCGTGCATCTCGTCGAGCCCGCATTTCGTACAATTACCCCGAGTCCACACACGTTCCATTTGAAAGATTGAAATTTTTCGAAAACTTTCACCCGCAGTCCCTCAGCCTCGCCATCGCGGCCGCCCAGTTCTCTCTGGTTGTACGAGCGGAAGTGGATCAATAGCGAGCTATTACCGTCGCGGTAGTGAAAAATGTTTTTTTAAGAGCCCCCCGTAATTTATCTGATCGAGACGTATGAGCGGATGACTAGAGAAAGAGAGAGAGAAAAATGCAACGTACATTTCCCCGCTGCTTCTCGTCAAAATCACCGACTCCCGTTTGGCCCGCAATGACTACGTTGCGAAATTAATCTTTTTGGGAGAATTAACTCTTTCAATATCAAGCTCTCTCTGTGCCTGTTTATTGACAAAAAAACTCAAAATGCATCTTTCTACACGGCTATGAATATTTCGAGTTTCGAGTTTGTAAATGAAAAATACCAAGAGCGAGATAAAATATATTATACGAGAAAAAATGTCACACGCTGTTCATAAGTTTCATGTCGCAACTGCAAATTTCAAAATATCGATCAATGAAGAACTTTATCTTAATATTATTCGTCTTTGTATTCGTCTTTGTAGTGCGAGGAATACAAATTTCAAATAGATCTTTTTTATTTTCGTTCTTCGAATGAGCTGCTTCTCTCCCTATATTGTTACTAGCTTCAATTGCTATTGTGTATCTAAATATATAATTAAAGCTTTCAAATAAGATAATAAAATTTGCGCGTTCAAAGATTAATAGAATCGCTTTAGAACCGCTTTAGTTAGCTCGTACGCGTGTTTACTTTGCTGCAAGAGAACGACAGAGCTGACGTCGTTGTCCCGGATGCAACGTGCGTTTTAGCAATGAACGAAGGAACGTTGCACGTATATTAGATCAGCATTATAATGCATGGAGCTCGG
>NW_021853511.1:130418-138799 GCF_003651465.1 Formica exsecta
GGCATTCTTGAGTATTCCGCGACTGACTTTGATGCGACGGTTATCGCGCCGAATATCGATGTCTATATACTACGTACGCGCACGCCGATAACTCACTCGACGAACGTGTAAACTGCCACGCTGACCTTTATTTCTCTCTTCCCCTTTCTTCTCTCTGTTTCGTCGCAGTATCGTCTCCGCCGTTATAGGACCAATAAATCGATACTCGATAGAAATGTCATATGTAAGTCGATGCCAGCTTAAAGGCGAACGAGACTTTTGCGCGCTACTTTCGTATTTTCTATGGTAAATTCACGATACGAGAATGTCGAGAAAGAGAGAGAGAAAGAGAGAGAGAGAGAGAGAGAGAGAGGACTCTAGAGAAAAAGAGGAACAGAGACGTTCGCAAAACGCCCTGCGTTAAAAGCGAAGAAAGAAAGAGAGAGGCCCCTCTTGCATTAAGAATGATAATTTATCTTACGTGTCTTACGTGCGCCCTGATAAAATTTAAATTCTTCCCTGCGTTCTAAACGTTCGGGATGGTTAACTTCTATGCGCTCTGGCGGATGATAAATAGACGACCGCTCGTACCCTCCTCTTCCTCTTCGTCTATGCTTCCTGCCTCCCCCCTTTCTCTCTCTCTCTGTCTCTCTGTCTCTCTTCATCCTTCACCGCCAATCTTTATGGGAAAAAATCTCGCAATCACTCTTCGCGATTCTTGCGTCCGCGAAATAAATCCTGCATTTGATTCGGCCCAACGCGCCGTACAATTCGACTCTAATAATTCTTCGACTTTAATAACTCACGATTTGACCCATTTGCGTGTCTCGCGGCCGTCACTTTAAATTAATTTGTGCACTGGCTTCATGTCCCCGTGTCAAACGTTGCGCAGGAAAAAAATAAGACCGTCGTCCGTGGAAGAGTTTAATTTTAAACGGCATTAATGTCACACAAGTCTGATCGAGATGTTAATATTCCACGAGTCACGAAGATATATATATACGTATATTCGTTGAAATATAACGAGAAAATTGAATGATTCCAAAAGACTATTCTTGCCCGCAAATACATGCTTATTTCAATAGTTTTATATAATACAAAACTATTATAGCTGAATAGAGCAATATTTTATTTTTGTCTCTTGAACGCGGCGAGATAAATTTTGCGCGCGATCAAATTTCGCGTTTAAAAGGACAAACGAAGGAAATAAAAAGCAAAAGTTCATCGATTCTCGCAGCGTGCGATCGACCGAATAATTGTGGCGCAATGACAAAGCGAAGCAGATCGCGGGACAACAACGAACGCGGACGGGGGTGGATATAATCGAGCCGGAGTGTAGCATGCACACGGAAACTCGGCCCCGTCAATTATCTCGGGGGGGCCCCGCACATCTGCCATCCCAAATCCGCCGTGTCCGTGACCCTCGAGCGAGCTGGCCATCGCGCCGCCGGGACAGCTGCCTAATTTTGACGGCCACGCCACGGGAGTGTCGAGTGTCGAGGACGCGATACGACGCTCGATATGCGGAAGCTCAATTGGCGGTGCCGGACAATTGTACTCGTAGGTCGTATTCGGCGAACTGTCTCAAGAGCAGTAAGTAAGATAATCGTTTCCAATTCATCAAATATTTTTATCCTTTAAAACGCTATAAAATGATATAATATTCGGACGTTAATGAATTATTTGAATTATTACTGTTAATATGCATATAATTTGAATAAATTATATAAGAAAATAATATTTTTTATTCGAGTTAATTGTTTCGAATTAACGTAATAAATTTTTGTAGGACAAGTTTACGTTATAATGAGTTTATATTGTCTTCTTAAAACGCGCGTCCATCGTCGCTGAAAAATTTTCTTGACGCAGACACGCGAAGCGGGTAAAAAATACGAAAAGAGAGAACGTGCCTTTGCTTTTCTCTGGGAAATTGGAAACTCCGGCGTTCCATGACAAAGCCAGGTCGCTTGTAACGAAAGTTAAACGCGTATAAGACTCCGCAGCGTTAAAAATCGACGAAATTAAATACCGAAATACTCGTACATCGGCGAACGTCAAGCTCTATTCGAATGAACACGATACCGTAGCGAGAGAAAAAAAATGGTACAACACGTGTTGCAACGTGGCGACATGCAAATATTGGCTGATCGAACAATTGTGCAAGCCATACTAAAATATTTATTGACGCTTACAATTCGCGATATTCGCGTATAAAAAAAAAAAAAAAAAAAAAAAACGGGTGCTCTTCCCGTCGTTATATTCTGATATCGATTGGCTTTTCGATCTTTTTAGTCGCTGCAACAAACGAATAAAAAGTAGTTGATTATTGCCGAGATTTAAAATGTACAAAATTATTTAAAAAATGAGATTTCATCGATTTATCACGATATTACGTGATATTTTCAGCTGACCGAAATAGCGTGCGATTATCATGTCAGGATTAAAATACAGATAAAATTGCGGGTATTCTCCGATATCCGCGTACACTGGAAATAAGGATGCGATACTTTTCTATCGCGACAAAACTGCAGTCGCGTTTTATCCCGCAGACGTAGATACGCCCGTATTTGACGCGATTTGGGTCGTCTCTCTTTTTGCGTCTCACCGTTTCCCGCGTCCCTCTTTTGATTTAAAAAAGAAGCCGCATCTCCGAACACGCATCGCTCGCAATGTCGCGCGCATAAAAAGGAAATGTTCGGGAAAATCGTTTCGCGAATCGCTGCAGTTGCATTCGCTCTGCTACCTGAAAAACGAAAACAAAAAATTCGCGATTCGTCCGTCTCGCGCATATATATTTTTTCACAACGCACAATACTGCTTTCCTGAAAAAATATTGTTATCGAGAGCATAGTTTTCGAAAAACTTTTAGTCTATGTTCGTGAAAAAAAAAAGACGGGCGCTTGGTCTCTCCCCCTCGCTCTTGCTCTCTTCAGAATCGCGTACTCGTAATTCGGCACCGGAAACACGCGTCATTTTTTTTTTCCACATGACAATATATGCATCGATTGTCGATACCCATTTTTCTCTCTTTTGTAATTATTATTTATAAAAAAATCTCGTCGCTCAACGATGCGAGGTTAACAAAACGAGCGAGCTCTTTTTATAGAAAATATCTCTCTGCGTCTCGTATAAACTCTCGAACGCGCAGGGTATTATATTTGACAAGCATAAACTAAAAAAAAAAAAAAAACAAAAAAGGGGATTCTCTATCTTGTCAAAAAATTCGTCATTAAAATTACGTAACGGACAGTTCCGATATTGTATAAAACACACATTATAATCCTCTTACGTTTAATTGTCTTTTTACATAACTTTTTTTTCGATGTCTCGTTGTCACGCGTTGATCATTCGCGTACGAGATTTTATATCGATGGTACAATGACACACGAAAATTCCGACAAAAGTTAACCCGAGCGAACGAAAGGGCAGAGGCGTGTACGCCGGATAATCCGAGAACTTTTCGACGCGAGCGTTTACGAAAACAAACTCCCTATCGCCGGCGAAGTTTTGGAGCGAGGAGTTCATCCCCGCACGCGCGCGGGGGGTGAATTAATCGCGACGTGAAGAAGGTTGCGCCCGGTTCCTTACACGTGGCGCAATAACACTCGCTCGAACTGTTCGTTACCGGTAAATTACGTTAACCGCCTTCTTACATTGGCCTCTCCGCCTGTATACCGCGCGAATCTCAGCGAGCTACGCCGCGCAAACTTCCCGGAAATATTCATTTGCTTGAAGAAAAAGCAATCGCGAGATTCTGTCGGCCCGCTCGCCGCCAACTTTTGTAACAAACACAAGAAAATAGCGAAAATGCATCGAAGAAAGAATATTATGTTTCCGCGCGACTTATCAACCCGCATATTTATTCTATATCTTCTTTTCCGCGAATATATCTCTTACGTACTTTCCATCTATTTTTTCATATCTCTTTTCCATAAAAATGATTGACAGACATCGAAAGGAGGGATATTTACGCACTTTGCGTAAAATGTTATATACGCGTACCGTAGCTTATATTTGTTCGTAAACACTTTGACGCCCGTGCAAAATTCAAATTTCCACTATGTGCTTTTAAAATTCCCCTCGATGCACCCGCGTGCTAAGTGAAAAGTAATACCCTGAAGTTTTCTAATTTCCGATTACACGGTAAGGCACACAATGACCGTGTCGCGTTCAACTGTTGAAAAGAAGAACGGCACCGGAAAGATGAGAACGAGAACATCAATTTATTAAAATAATTTCGTAATGTAATCTTTCTGTCTGCGGGGCATTTCGAATACTGTAAACGTGCACGGATAGTAATATAAAAATTTAAATTGCAAATCGTCATGACATTTCACATCAAACTCTATTTTTTTCGATAAAAAAAAAAAAAAAAAAAAAAAAAACAATATATGTAGTAATAAAATGTTTTCACAAAAATTTTCGAAACAATCGCAAATGTAACGCCCGTTCATGACCGAAAATTCGGACGAGCGAAAAGCGAAACCTCTCGCGTCCTTCTTCTCGTTGTCAACGTCGACGTCGACCTGGTCTCTCGCGGCAGAACTTTATGCAAATCATCGGCGGAAGTATATCAGCATCAACGGCACCCCCGTCGCGTCCACGCCGCGTCGTCGTTTTACTTTTGCGTTTCACGCTTTTACGGACTTTTCCCCGAGATGACCCACTTTGCGTTCTCCTGGCGATGGAAAACGCCCCCTTCCCTTCCCCCAACAATGACGACGACAACGACAACGTCGACGTCGGCGCCGCCGGACTCCCCTCGTTTTATTTTATCTTTGTCTTGCTTCTTCCCCTTCTCCTTCCCTTCCCTTTCCCCCGTCGTTTCCCGTCCGACGTCTTCCACTGTCGCCCCCTTTTTCGTCTACTTTTGTTAACGTCCTTTGTCCGAACGTCGTTACAACGTAAAAAAAGGGGAAAAAAGCGCGCGCGGGACGGGACGGGATGGGACGGGACAAATCCGAGGAAAAGAAGGGAACCAGGGACCGCTTGGAAGTTTCGCTTTGCTCGTTAGCGCAGAATAAGATTTCGTCGTCGATGAACAAAGTAGACACGAGTCCAAAGTAATTACGTTTGAGACGCCGCGCCGCGTACTTTACGAGAGGAAATCCGTCTTCGCGTGTGCCATGTCGTCGCCCCCGAGCGAGGAGCCGAGGGAGGAGAAGAACCAGGGCCATTTAAGGCCCGGACGGTAATTGCACCGTCCCTGTGAAAACGGTGCGGGAAACAATGCGGAATTCACACATCGCGAAATTGGGTGGCGGCCTCATTATCCCGTGTACACGACGGCACGGCAACGATAACGATTGATGTCGAAAGGGAGAGAGAGAGAGAGAGAGAGAGGAAGAAGGAGGATTTGGGGAGGACACGGCCATTGGGAGGATTAATAAATCACTGCTTAACCCTAGCGGAGTAGTAGTTACGGAGGTTAAGCTGACCGGATTTTTTAATTACCAAAGCTGGAAGACCGATGTATTTTAGAGATCGTGTATCTTCAAGTAATCTATCGTCGTAATAAATTAAGAGAGAAATGCGGCGATAAAATTGAAAAAGGTACATTAGATATGTACAAATATTTAATATATATTTTTGGATATTCTTTGTTATTCAAATACCTCTTTCACCTAATATTTAAAAGCTGTAACATTTTGTACATGTCATTTTGCTCATAAATATCAATATGACACCATAATAGAATTTATCCCACACAATTATAATTATAAATGTCAATGTATTATGAAAAATATCAATATTTAATATTACATGTATATGTGTGTTAAAAAGAGATTCATAAATCATTTAGTTTACACAGTAGCATTCAGCGAAAATGCGACACGACATGATTTCGAATGAAAAATAATATTGATCATTCGTGTACGATAAGATAATATACGGAATATGGCTAAAATTAGTTGTAATAACAATTATATCACGTATGTATTCGCGCGTGTATCAATCTGGTCGTTAATAAATATAAAAATTAATATTATGATATATATTTTAACGTTGCGATGGAAGAATCATAAATCATCGAATGAATCATAATATCACGTTTTTATTCAACGATATGCAACATTATATATGACGCAGCGGCGAGTATGTGTACGTCGGATATGTGTATGTGTATAAGAGTTAACTTTTTAAATTAAAATATTTAATATTACACGTCGTAAGATTCATGAATCATTTAATGCGGCTGCAATGCGCAAAAATGTGACACGAGGCAGGAAAATAATACCGGCCACTCGCATGTTTCCGTATACGATGATGTAGCACGCGAGAGAGTTTGTTTGCGCGATAATTGCGATTACATTATGTCCGTTCGCGCTTTACGTTTATTGTAATCGTGTTGATAGAAAAAATTTCCGATATTGATAATTATATACGTAATATATCTGTCGCGCTCATTGCCAGAAATGTTATTTATTTTGTTACGCGTTTATGGTGGGACATTAAATTTAATATGAAAGCGTGTCTCGCGCGCGCGTCTCTATGTATAATAAAACAATGTTGCGGCTTTCGATATCACGGCACGAATTATTTTAAGCCCGCGCGCGTTTCATAGCGTTTCATTTGACGTAGATTAATATTTTCGCCGGAAAAATTTGTCCCGCGCAAATTTAATTTCAGAGACAAGAGTGTACATATTTTATATTAATCGACACAATTTCCTGTTTCAATCAAAAAACTTGGACGTACAATATACTATGAATGTGTACGTGAACAAAAAAAACGTATAAATTGTCAAAACTACAAATCTCAAATATAAAATATACTGTTTTCATAACACACACATATATAACGCGCCGCGAGAGAGAATTATAATAATTAAATAATATTTTAATAATGGAAAACGCGCGCGCGGGGATTCCGTATAATAACGTATCGTATAAAATGAGCGTCAGAGTTTATAAACTTTATTCGCTTCATTCGAGAAATACAACGCATTTATGATGACAAAATAGTAACGTCGGCTTCGGCGAATATTGAATATTAGCGCAAAATTAATCTCGTTGCAGAGCCAGTGCTATAATAGGACGCGAATGACGATGTCACGAATATACCATAGATAGGAGATGATACGCATACGTAAATCGACTTTCCGCAATCTCTACCAACCATTTTTCTACGAAACGTATTTCGAAAGCCGATGAAACGTGACGGACGTACCGACTACCACACGTTGCGATTGCTATTGCAACAGATTTTTATAGCGGCTGCATCGGCGTGTCGCCGGCAATCCGCGCGTCATCATTATCCTCGCGCTATTTATAATTAAATGCGGTGTAAATATAATTAAACGATTTAAATATTCACGCGCGCAATTACGATTCACGTGCCGACGCTGTCGCCTGTAAAGCGCGAAATAATTGAGGCTTGTAAATATTTCAGATCCCATTATTTAATTAATATAAAACTCAACGTCGATCTCTCGGATTATTAAATATCAATACCGATTTCTAAGCGTAAAATAAAAATAAAGAAAGAAAAAGAAGATATATGTATATGTGACTACTCACCGAAACAGCAGACGTTTACCGGCTCTAGGATGCGACGAAGCAGGGATCTCTGCTCCTCGACATCTTGAAGGACGAGCGTCTCTCGGTATCCTCGTGAGCGCGCATCGACGTCTCCGGCAAATCCGACACTGAAATATTTCAAATAGCGCCGGGTTGTTATTAGCATTATTTATCACCCGAATAGATGCAATACGCCCGGCGCGTATTTATAAATCAAATGTCCGCGCACGGAAGCGCAACACTCTGCGCCAGACGTCGGAGCGGATTTATCGGCGATACCGTCCTGAATTCGATTGTTTCCCATTGTCTCGTCTCGTCTCGTCTCGTCTCGTCTCGTCCCGTGCACATATTATTCGCTACAGACGAGCGTAAAATATTCAAATTATTTCGCCGTCGATTATTCGGTCGGGCTTAAGCTCCGTCGTCCCACCTCCACCTCTTCACCCCCGATTTCCGCATCGAAATTCGGGTAATTTCCGACTCTACGGTGAAGCCCCAGTCCAAGAATCTTAAAAAGCAGTCCGGATTTTCGTAATGCGACCGACAGCACAAACGCAACTCCGAGATACGAGCTGATTCCTGGCTTTGTTTCGCGTCTTTTACTTATTTAACAAGACAACGACGAGAACGGAAGTCATATAAAGAATATAAGAGAATGAGAGAAAGAGAGAGAGAGAGAAAAAAAGCAAAAGGGAGATAGGAGACGAAATATTAGCGTCATCTTGGCCCGAATAAATTCGTCTCCAAACTCTCTGTAGTTTGCATATCGAGAGATACTAGAGCACGACAAAAATTTTAATAAATGTCATTAACGTCGGTGTGAACCCTTTATCGTAACGTTTAATTCCGATTAATGCACGTTCCTCTCTTCCCTCTCTTTCC